>NC_038244.2:9552782-9731427 GCF_000004515.6 Glycine max
TGATTTAAAAGTGTATTTAAGATATTAGTATAATAAAAATTGTTACGGGTTGAGCCTAGGGCTAGGTCCAACCTATATCATATCTCTACAACGTAATTAACAATTTCTGGGAGTTTTCAATATAGTCAACACTAAGAATAAAACCAACATCAAAATAGTGTATAATTGCTCACAAGGAACTTTAGGCATTCTGTGTTACACTACCAACATCACTACAAGAGATAAACATTCAATATATATTGTCAGAAATATATATGACTACCAAATTAATCAATTTTAAGATATGAGGCTAAGATCAAATTGACTGAAAATAGAGGGATTCTAAAACCTTTTTACCTAAAAATACAATTAAATAGAAGAAAAATCTCCAGACCTCTTTTTTACAAAAATCAATTGGCCAAGTTAATTTTATTATAATTATTAAAATGTAAGGTAGTTTTTATAATAGTTAAATTATGTAATTGTAATATTAATACAATTAACTTGGCCAATTGAGTTTCCAGAAAAACTATGGTCAATTGAAGATAGAAATTTATTATTTTTTTATTATATTTTGAGTAAAGTGTATTTTTAGTCAATTTGATTTACATCCTTATATTTTAAATTAATGAATTTGATCCTCACAATTTTGAAACAATTTCTTAATATAATATAGTAGTCAAATTTGATTAAAATAGAAGGACTTAAAAATATATTTATTTTCTAATAATGAATGACTAAATTAATCAACTATTGGAATAAATTGTGTCTATATCAAAATATTTTTTTTTAATTTCTTTTTCTCTCGCCAGAGCTCCTCATGTGAACTTCCTTTATTTATATATATATATATATATATATATATATATATATATATATATATATATATATATATATATATATATATATATTCACGTTATGACCCCATATAAATAAATAATCAATTCATGCATGTTGAATTGATTATATAAGACAGCCAAGTTGGGAAGTTAATTATTAATCGATATTATGTCGGGTAAATAAACACATCGGAGTATATACTTAAAACTCTATAAATTAATAATGTCAGGATCGGAGAAATTTATTAATTTAGAGAGTTATTAATTTATCGATAAATTAATAATTATTAATTTAAAGAGTTTTTAAGTGATTATACTGTACATATCAAACAAAAAGGCAAACTAATCTATGCCTCAGAATTACGTTACAGCGAACCTTTGGGCTCAACGTAAATTAGTAACTACTTTGTTCATATGCATTGAAAATCAATAATAACTTTTGAAGTACAATAAATATAAACAAGAGAAACAAATGTGTTCAATGCATTTTTAATCAAATTTATTGAAAAATCATCCATGTCTCAAGAAACTACTAAATCATATTTAAATAGTGTAATATATTTTTTTTAATTTCTATGAATTATTATTTATGATTTTCTTGAGACAAAAAATTATAAAGGGATCTCACGAAAAATTATTATCTTATTATTTTATCGAATTTTTCAATTTTTTATATTGGCTCAAGTCGAGATCAGACAAATTTATTATTTTAGAGAGTTTATTAATTTACCGAGTATTAATTTAAAGAATTTATAGTGTAACTAGCATTTTAAATTCAAAGTATTTTGTTAAATACCACAACTAACCATGACAATAATAAATGATATCTTGTTATAATTAATTGCAGTGACATTACATAAACAATTAACCTATATATAATCGTGGGGCTTCCTTTTACATATTGTCAACGTGGAGCTATATATGAATTTTCAGACTCATAACTCCCGCCATTCCCTTTCACACTTCTCTCCATCGTTATGTTTCCTTCCAATTAAATATCTCATCATAGGCTTTTCAATCCAAGTTTCTAAGATAGGTGCAATGTCACACAAAAAGAGAGTAAAAAACTCTATCCAATGTCTATGTATATCGACCTTACATATTTCTTGTCATGCATGGATCCCTTTGACAGCTCAAGAACAATGGTGAGATTCGGGAAAGATGTAAAAAGAAAGTAAAGACATTCTAGAGTGAGAAAGTTGGTGGGAGGGGTCTTGTAAAGAAAATAGATCATCACCCATCACCCAAAAGTCTAGGACATTCTTTTGGTGCATGTCAAGAAATAGATCATCACCCATCGCCCACAAAGGTAAAAAAAGCCTTAGGTCCCCCCTTGGGACTTGAAGGGGATCTCTACCTTAGTTTATATTTGTATTTTTTTATTATTATTAAAAAACGAATGTATTATAATTCGTACGAATTTGTTAATACCAAAATGTCTCGAATCGGTACTTTAACCAATCATGATATGTATGCACGTATAGATGAGTTAGAGAAGAAATTACCAATCAAATTGTATCAATTCAATTTGTAGTGTTTTGACAAGTTCGTTCTCATATTCTTTATCATTTTCTAATTTCAAATCCTCGTAATGCCGTAATGAGCCAAGTTAAAAAGGTATTCGTTGCAATTTGCCCTATCGTGGATTTGTTTTCCAGAGAAAGTACCATAAACTCATAAAGTAAATTGTATCACGTGCGTCGACGATTTTTTTAAAGTAAAACTGTAAAAGTATGATTGGATTTGATTATTTAAAGAAAGAGCTGAAGTTATAAGATTTACTTAGTAATAGAATATAAAAAAAAATATTATCTAAATTGTTTTAAAGATAATTTTTTAATAAGAACTAAATTGATTTTTTTAAATATAAATTTAAAAAATACATAAGGACAAAAAAGTTTTTATATTTGTTGATTTACATAAAAAAGCCTTAAATGACACTTGAAAAAGAACAAAGATAATAAAAAAATAGAGTAGTTAAAATAACATTTATATATCATTAACGGATACTATAAAAGTAGTTGTAGACTTGTAGGATTAGAATTCAAGACCACAATTTTAGAATCAGGATATATTTGGATACCAAACATAATCAATTATAATTCCAAAAATCATGATAAATACTTGAAAATTAGAAGCAACAAAGAGTGGCTTTGCTGTGATTGTGAAAAAATAACTGAGGCACGGCATACCAAAAGAGGCACTAAATTGATTAAAAGCAAGACTAATGATAAAACAAAATGTGGATTAATATAATTCTTAAAATTAGTCCTACTAATTAATATGGTCTTTGACATTACAAAAAATTGTACTAGTACTATTTATTTGAATACTTGTTATTGTAGCAGATGTACGTGCAATTACGTTAACCGCGAGATGCTGTTTCGGGGTCAAAGTTTGCGAAGCTGCAACTTTTAAAACCCTACACTACACCACACTCTGCAACAACAAGCAGCACACCAAACGCTTGTCCATATCTTCCTGTCTGCTATCTCCCTTCACGCCTAACGTACCACTGCTACATGTCTACATCCCCATCTCTCTCTCCTCACTCATCTATGCACATTCATTATACATGAATCACATGCCCCCCCCCCCCACTCATGCATGCATCACAACCCATCAACATTGAATTTCAAACCATTTGTCATCAAATGAATTAGTGTTATCCAACGGATTAACCCTATACTCAAATTATTTTCATCTCCTATTTTTTCATTATGTCTTTTAAATTCACATGCTGAATTAACTACTTGCAAAGCATTGCTTTAATTAATCCACAGACAAAATGTAAATCACCAATATATCTTTGTCTTGAACTCTTGATCAAAGAGGAGATAGATTGTTGATTAAGCCTTTTTTTTAGCCAAAAGGCTTCCTCATTATATAATTGTGAGATACACTATTCTTTTTGCTCTAATTCTATTTTAATTTTATTACAGAAGTAAAATAAAGTACTAAATGATAAATAATCACCCACTGTGTTTATTCAGTGCTTTATAGGTAAATAGGAAGATTAATAAGGTTACTGATAGGCTTGCGTCTTTAGCCTTCTTTTTTTATTGTAAGTTATTGGCCAGAAGAGGTTCCACTTGAAGTCCCTGGTTTAGTGGAACAATTTGTACCGAATTTGACTTTTGCTTATAAATGAAATACCAATTTCCTATAAAATAAATCATCATCAAGAGTGTGTAAATATACTTTGAAAATTATAATTTAACTTACCTTTTTTAGAAGATAATTTAACATACTAAAAATGATTTTTTATATAAGGATTCTAATTCGATTTATTAAATAAAGTGTGTAAATTATTATTTTTATTCTTATGAATAAAAAAATATTTTTATATTAAATTCTAATTTATTTATCTGAAATTAGTATCTTGTTACTAAGAACATTTTAGTAAATTTGTTTCTATTCATTCTACAAGACTCTTATATTGTGTATCACATTAATTGTTTTATCAAGGTCAGTTTTTTTTCAGAAAAAAAAATTTGCTTATAAAAAAGTATTGATTTTTTTACAAAAATATCTTTAATAAATGCCCAGTAATTAATTTAATACAAAAAAAATAAGATCTTAGTTTAAAAGTTCCAAACTGATAAAATGCAAAGGAGAACCATCATATACTGTTTTTCACAATAAATTTTCATAAATAAGAAAGACAAATAATATTTTTTTTCAAAATAAATAAAACCAAATCATATGAAATTTCACGGACGTAAATTACGAAATTATAATCATTAGTAAAAAAAATATAAAAACCAAAAAATCTGTTTTTGTATTCTGCTGTGCTTTTGTTGGCAGGGCCTAAAAATAAACTCCCTGTCCTTTCATTCGCCATTCTTTTTCTCTCTCTGATTAAAAAATTGTTGCTTTTCATTTTGGCATCACACAGAGAGAAAGAGAGTGGTTTCGCAGAAAAAATCCAAGTGAATTTAAGGAGCCACCACTCTTCCAACCAGCCCCTTTCATTTTGTAGTGTCTGTTTGTTTTTTCGTGTTTGCATTCACTGTTTCACAGAACAAGAAATTTTTGTTTAAAAAGGTGCTCTTCGTTCCATCTCTTTCTGTGGGTGTGTCTCGAGATTGGTGTGTGTGCTCAAGATAAAGCTCATTCACTCACAGTAGCAAGAACCCTTTTTCCTTAACTCTTGAAACTGTGTCCAAAGTTTTGATTATTAAGAGAGCATGATCAGATGAAGGAGTGTGGAGGCTCTCTTGGGGGAGAGGGCAAGGAAGAAGAGGACTACTCAAAACAAGTGTTGTCTTTCTGAACCCCAAGAAAACGTTTCTTTTTTTGGTTTTGTTGTTATGGCACTTTGTATGCAGAGAGATTCAGCATCAAACAAGCAACAGCTCATGGATTGTGGCAAGTATGTGAGGTACACACCTGAACAGGTGGAGGCTTTGGAGAGGGTTTATATTGAATGTCCAAAGCCTAGTTCTTCCAGAAGGCAACAAATCATTAGGGAGTGTCCACTCCTTGCTAACATTGAAACAAAGCAGATCAAAGTGTGGTTCCAGAATCGCAGGTAGAGAGAGCAAGAGAACCAAAACATGCATAGCATTGTTTGGTTTCAAGACTGCCACATTATAAAAAAATTGTTTTTGTCATGTTTGTGTGTGTTTGTGTTCTATGGTTGAGAATGCTCAAAGGGTGTTTCTGAGCTTCTTTCTCTTTGTAAAGTTGAGTTTTTTGGTGTAGTATATTCGTTATTCAGTGTTTATTTTTTTTCCTGTTTTTTTCTTCTTTTAAAAAATGGAATGTCATAAAGTGTTGTTTCATTATTTGCATTTTTTTGTTCGTTTGTGTAATGTGCTATTTGGGTTAAATTTTAGAGAAAGATTCTTGCTAGAGAAAAAAGAGTAAGTCATCCCTCTTGAAAGGAAGATCTACTGGGAAAGTTACTTCATTTTTGTCATTTTCCTTGTTAAGATCGATCGTTTTTATTATTTTTTTCCTCAGAAAAGGAGTTTCTTTTCTGGAGTTGATTAAATGGGAGATAATGACTGCTAGCTGTTCATTTTTGTTGATGATTTTTTTTCATCTGCTTCCCGCCGACCTTCATCATTTTTGTTCATATGATCTTATGGCTTTTGTTTTGGAATTGGTCATAAGATGAAGGATAATGACAGCTGATTTTGGTCACTTTTCCCACTAGGTTAATCAGTTTTCAACTTTTAGTTTTTTTTTTTTTCCATTTCACTAATATTTTCTCTTTTTGAATTATAGAAGAGAGGAATTTATGTTTTGTTCTACCCTCTAAACTTTGTTCGAACTATTTTTCTCAACTTGTCCTCTCATTATTATTATTTTATTAAATCAACATGCATATAGATATATCATGTTTCCAACTTTTTATCTGCATTGACAAAGTAAAAGAAATTTTAGTCTTGGTCTGATAGTAGTTTGTTAAGGATCTTGACATGTATAATAGTCTTGGTCTGATAGTGAAGGGACTTGTCCAAAAGTAAATTAGGAAACTTGAGAGAGTGAAATGAATAATGAATGACTATAATACAATGTTATGGTAAATTCTATGGGAAAGATTACCTACTCTACCTGCCAATTTTCTTCTGTAGATGTCGTGAAAAGCAGCGGAAGGAAGCCTCTCGTCTGCAGACAGTGAATAGAAAGCTGTCTGCAATGAACAAGTTGTTGATGGAAGAGAACGACCGACTGCAGAAGCAGGTCTCACAGTTGGTTTATGATAATGGATTCATGAAACAACAAATACATACTGTGAGTCTCAATTATCATTCTGAATGTTCATTGAAGAATATAATTTAGTGTTATTGAAGAACCTATGTCATTTACTGGTTTCTTAACAGGCATCTGCTACTACTACTACTGACAATAGCTGTGAATCTGTGGTAGTGAGTGGTCAACGCCAACATCAAAACCCCAAAATTCAGCATCCCCAGTGGGATGCCAACAACCCAGCTGGGTAAGTAACTCCATTATGCAAACAAAATTGTTTAATTAATATATGCTCATTCACCATTCTTTATTCTGCCAGTCTTCTTGCAATTGCTCAGGAGACCCTGGCGGCGTTCCTTTCAAAAGCTACTGGAACTGCTGTCAACTGGGTCCAAATGATTGGGATGAAGGTGTGACCTATTCAATAATTCTTCTTCATGGTCATTGCTTGCATAAAACATATGTATTTGTATGATTATATTTTGCCTCTCATTTTTTCTGTCTTCGTGTAGCCTGGTCCGGATTCTATTGGAATCGTTGCTGTTTCCCGCAACTGTAGTGGTGTAGCGGCAAGAGCCTGTGGCCTTGTGAGCCTTGAGCCCACAAAGGTATTTAACTGTAACCATTCATTGCAGAATTATTTTCTTTGCTGAACAATGAAACCTTGCTTTATTGAACTAATCGCATTCCAAATCATCTCAGGTTGCTGAGATTCTCAAAGATCGTCCATCATGGTATCGTGACTGTCGATGCCTCAATGTACTGAGTGTAATCCCCACAGGGAATGGGGGCACGATAGAGCTCATGTACATGCAGGTCTACTGATTATTTTATGCAAAAAAAAAATGTTGAACTCTAGCTTAAATTACTTTTTAATTATTCCTCTGTTGTTTTTCTTGATATTTAAATTTGATTTTTTTTCAGACATATGCACCAACAACATTGGCAGCTGCAAGAGACTTCTGGACTCTGAGATACACTACTAGTTTGGAAGATGGAAGTCTTGTGGTACTGAGCAGAATCTTGATTGTTGTGTTTTTCTTGATTTAGGATGTGGCTTCTTTCTTAGGAAGAGTTTCTCTCGACACAGAATGACTATTTGTTTTTGCCTTGCAGATTTGTGAAAGGTCCTTGACTTCTTCAACTGGTGGCCCCACAGGGCCTGCTGCTTCAAACTTCGTGAGAGCTGAAATGCTTCCTAGTGGCTATCTAATTAGATCCTGTGAGGGTGGTGGATCTATTGTTCACATTGTTGATCATGTTGATTTAGATGTAAGGAAGATCAAGCTATTCAAATCATTTTGTAAATTTCCATATCTTTGAACTTCTTCTTCCTAAGTATATTAACTTCGTTTTTGATGTAGGTTTGGAGTGTTCCTGAAGTACTTAGACCCCTCTATGAATCACCAAAATTCTTGGCTCAGAAATTGACTACTGCTGTGAGATTTCTTGTAACACTGCATTAGATGTTTGACCATGTCAAAAATTGTTGATTTAAATTTCAAAAATTATTGTACAGGCCTTGCGAAATGTAAGACAAATTGCACAAGAATCAAGTGGAGAAGTTCAGTATGGTGGGGGTCGTCAGCCTGCTGTCTTGAGGACATTTAGTCAAAGGCTTTGCAAGTAAGGCCCTTTCATATTTGGTGGTTGCATAGTTGGGCATTTGCTTAATCACTCTATCTTCATCAATCCTTATTGACCAATAATTTTTTTAAAATTTATTTAGAGGGTTCAATGATGCTGTCAACGGGTTTGTGGATGATGGTTGGTCATTGATGGGTAATGATGGGGTTGAAGATGTGACCATAGGCATAAACTCATCTCCCAACAAGTTTTTCAGTTCCCATTACAATACATCAATGCTTCCCGCATTTGGAGGTGGGGTCTTGTGTGCGAAAGCATCAATGCTGCTACAGGTACTTCTCAGACCAATCTATGTGGAAATTATCATTGTTCTCTAAATTAACTCTAGTATTGTAGCAATCAATTCCGAGAATTCTTCCTCCTAGTGTCCCCACGTCCCAACTTGCTAGAATCTTCTGGATTTTGTAATTGTTCATCTTCATTATACTTAATTACAAAATGGTGGTCTGCAGAATGTTCCTCCTGCTTTGCTTGTTCGTTTTCTGAGGGAGCATCGTTCAGAGTGGGCTAATTATGGGGTTGATGCATACTCTTCTGCATGTCTCAAAGCTAGTCCTTATGCAGTTCCTTGTGCAAGACCTAGTGGTTTCCCGAGCAGCCATGTCATTATACCACTTGCTCATACTATTGAGCATGAGGAGGTATTAAATCTTTTTCAATGAATGATTAATGAACCTCATTTTGTAATTCCTATTTATTTATATGCCCATTTTCCACCCACTGCAATGATGCAGTTCTTGGAGGTAGTTCGTATTGAGGGTAATGCATTTCCCCCTGATGATGTAGCTTTGGCATGTGATATGTATTTAATGCAGGTAAAGTCATTTTTGTGTTTGTGTTTAGGTTGTTGGTTTTCTTATCTTATTAAAGCAGGAACTAGTTACTGTGAATGATTTTTTTACCTTATTATGCAATTTGGTGTGGCAGCTGTGCAGTGGAATTGATGAAAATGCAATCGGAGCATGTGCACAGCTTGTGTTTGCACCTATCGATGAATCATTTGCAGATGATGCTCTCTTACTGCCTTCTGGTTTCCGCATCATACCATTGGATCCTAAAACAGTTAGTGGCATTTCTCAGTAGCTCGATAGTTTTGAAGGGAATTGGTCATGAAGTTATTTTGTTTGATTGCTCTTCTTTTTTTTGTTGTTTAATTGCCATTTCACTAAATTTTATCTTTTAGTGTGAGGGTCTAAAATTGGCATGACCCATCCAGGTTGTGGAAATTTAAAATTGTCATATCTTGATGCTTCTTTTATGCAATTTATATCTGGACTGTCTAATTGGCTGGCTAAATAATTATCTATCTTGAAGTCTTAGTTCTCATGTTTCAATAAAGTGATTTGGGCTTTTAGCTAAAATAAAGCCTTTCTTACAGATGCTACTGCTTATGAGCATGCATTAACTAACAAAATTCCTTGTTTATGTTTGTTTTGTATTTCAGGATGGTCCGGCTTCAACTAGGACATTGGACTTAGCGTCAACACTGGAAACTGGATCTGGTAATGCTCGCTCAGCTGGTGAAAGTGACCTGAATAACTACAACCTTAGGTCGGTCCTCACAATTGCATTCCAATTTACCTTTGAGAACCATTTGCGGGACAATGTGGCTGTTATGGCTCGCCAGTATGTGCGTAATGTTGTGCGATCTGTTCAGAGGGTTGCTATGGCAATTGCTCCCTCTAGGATCAGTACACAGTTGGGGCCAAAGTCACTTCCTGGTCCACCAGAGGCCCTTACCTTAGCAAGATGGATCTGCAAAAGCTACAGGTTTGCATTCTTCTATTAATCTTGTCTGTAAGTTTATTTTTGTTATGGTTAATGTACTTTCCTAAATCATTTGATTTCCTTGTCTTGAGTAGTGTTTCAAGGTTATTCACCTTGTATTTGTAATTTAGCTGTGTCCTGTAATCCTCTGAAAAGGCTCAGTTTTAGACACAACTTGCACGAATTTGACCATCTTATTTCCTGTGTCTGGTATGATATAGTAAAGATTGTTTCTTTCAGTCTCCACACCTGCACAGAGCTTTTTAGCGTTGAGTCCACATCTGGTGATGCAATCTTGAAGCAACTTTGGCACCATCCAGATGCAATATTGTGCTGTTCTGTAAAAACAAATGTAAATCACTTGCTGCCTCTATATAAGCCTAATCTACCTTAATTTTCATTATTATTTTTCAGGAGTTTCTTGTCTTTTAGTCAAATAAACTCCCTGTAAAGTAGTCTTATTTGAGTGCCAAAATTTATGCAGGCATCTCCAGTGTTCACCTTTGCAAACCAAGCTGGACTTGACATGCTTGAAACCACTCTTGTTGCTCTTCAAGACATAATGCTGGATAAAGTTCTTGATGAAGCTGGCAGGAAGTTTCTCTGCATTGAGTTCTCCAAGATAATGCAACAGGTGATTAACTAGTAAACTAACACATGTGCTGGTCTTGGTCTTATAAGAAGTTGTTTGTATCTTCCTTCTATCAACTCCTAACTATAATTAGTGCTCTTATTTGTCCTTTTTCATTTCAGGGATTTGCATATCTGCCAGCAGGAATATGTGTATCAAGTATGAATCGACCAGTGTCTTATGAGCAGGCCATTGCTTGGAAAGTTCTCGATGATGATGATTCCAACCACTGCCTTGCCTTTGTGTTCATGAACTGGTCTTTTGTCTGATGGGGGGAGCCATCATTTAGATACTTATTATATCTATTAATTTATGTTTGGAGTATTTTACAAAGAAATTGTCACACCAACAACGAATGTTAACTAATGTCTGGATTTTATGAACACGCATGGTTGTGTGCCATTAGATTAGCATTGCTTTATGCTTTTACTAAGTATGTACCTTTCTTCGTATATAAACTCCTTGTTGAATTATAGACTGCTTTTTCCAAAAAATTATCCTTCACTGGCAGTTTGATTTTTATATTAATTTATTTATTTAGTCTTTTAATTTATAAATCTCACGTATATCTGTTTGGTTTTAATTGAACTCTATGGCATTGTGATTTATGTATGCCTTAGTGGAATAAGGTTTTTTATTTATTGTCTTAATATCTTTGTAGGCACCAGAGTGAGATGCAAAAAATAGTATAAATAAATTCACGAGTTAAATTGCAAATGTCGGGACTTGAATTTGTCAAATCTGTTTCGATAGAGTTTTCTTTTCAACATTTAGAAAATGATACTTCGGACATAGGGTGTATTACACATGTAGTTGTACTAGAAAAATATTACCTAAAAATAAGGTTTAAATGTTTTTTTTTCTTATGTAAAGTAGTGCTATTTCATTTTTTTTGTCCATGTAACTTCTTCATTTTGTTTCTAATTTCAGTTTGTAGGTTGAGCCTTTGCAATTATGGTTTCGTAAAATATTTTGTTCATTGTTTGTTTACATAAGTTTGTATTTTTTTTAATTTTGATTCTTGTTAGTGTGAATTTATCAAGAATATAAATGAAAAAAATGGATTTTTAAATAGACTAAAATTAAAAAAACATACTTAGAAGAACAAAAAATTTATACGAATTAAAATTGAAAAAGTGACAATTTGCAGGACTAAAATTAAAAAAATAAATTTATAAGGATAAAAAATAAATAGATACTAACTTAGTCAGGTTAAAAAAATATTTAAGCTTGAAAATAATATGAAATTACAGAAGATAGGTCATGGATAGGTTGCTTGACAAGCCTGATTTGTAGGTGTAATGTGTTGAATGAGGATTTTTCCTTGCACCTCTTTTTAGAGGCGTTTTGATTTTGACAACAGATCCACAGGATTGCATTGTTATTGTGCCCGTAACATGTCATGATTGTGTTTTACTTGTTTGTGAAGGAAGTGTGTCTTGATTTCAACAGAAATCAATATAAATGAGTGAGGTCTTAGAAGGAATGTTTTATGACTAACTTTCTACCTTTGTATTTCTATTTATAGTCTCGGAGGAGATCCAACTTTCTGTCTGTCACAACTCACAATTCTAACTTTTCAAACAAGTAATGTAAACTTACTCTAAGTGGCCTTTGATGTTAAATTTAAGATTAAAGTATGGCCTCT
This sequence comes from Glycine max, assembly GCF_000004515.6. Taxonomy (NCBI): domain Eukaryota; kingdom Viridiplantae; phylum Streptophyta; class Magnoliopsida; order Fabales; family Fabaceae; genus Glycine; species Glycine max. The sequence continues at coordinate 9,564,997 of NC_038244.2, forward strand.
GCCTTCCTGAAAATTTAAAAATAAGATGTATTTTTCTTATTTAAAATATTGCATTCTTTAAAGAGATTATTTCAATAAGATTGAGTGTGTTAAGGACATTGAACTATGAATGATCAGGTTTTAGTGTGTTAATATGTTCTTTTTAGTTTTTGAATTTGTAAGATGATGTCAGACTAGTCTCTCGATTATTTTTTTAAAATAGTTTCTAAAAATGTAAATCTGAAATTAATTACGTTAATTGTCTCATAAGACATTAATATATTCTTTACAAACTAAAAAAAATTATAAAATATCATTTAAGAAGATCTCGAGAAAGGTTTTGTCAAAAAAAAAAAAATCTGGAGAAAGGCTGTACAATTTTCCCTAATAAAATCAAACTTAACATTGATGCAAGCATTTTGAACGTATCTCTAACTAATCAATGTGTATTTCACTCGAGAAATGATACTAAGCATGTTTTGCATGACATATCACATCAAATAAGTATGTAAAAGCATAAATAATACGATTGAATTATAAATACATCATGCTAAGTGAGGATGTGCAAATATTAAAAAATCAAATGAATCTTTTGAAACAAAACCCCAGTTAAAATCACTGACCAATCTAAAATGAATAATTCTAAATTTTGCTATGTTTTTTCTATTAATTGTTATATTTATTAAATAAAGAAAATATTGAATACAGTAGTTTTTAAGTTCCAACTTTTGTTTAATTACTATATACTATTTTTTTAATTGTGGTGCGGCAGACCAAATCCATTGTAGTTGCAGCCTCTCTTTCATCTCAGGTTGTCTCATTTCAGCCTCTATCAGTGGCAACAGTTTCTGAGTCTTACTCATTTTTTCATCGTTTAAAATCAATTCTTTAACCACACATATATATTAATTTTTTTTTTGGACCCAAAACCAATTTGTCCCTTGGTATAAGCCTTACTTGCCTTGGCCTTAGAGACCCTGAGATGTTCTGCCGCTAATTCTTTGAATTTAAGCACTTTATATCTCTTTCAAATATCATGCTGTTATAGACACATTAATAAACCTCTAGTAGGGTTTGACTTCAAAGACTCCAAGTGCTGTAATCCAAGCATACTGGCTGTGTAGTCAACAAAAACTAACGTTGGGTTTAAATCTCTCAGTAATAAAAACTAACAAATTAAGATGGTCAATAAAAAAAATATCAACTTCAAATGATCTTGCTAACCAGTATTTTTGGGACACGAACTAAAATATTAATTAAAGAATTAAAATAAAAAAATTAATTTATTGAAAATCATATTGAAATGCATTTAAAAATCATGAGATTGTAACTTTTTGCATCCAAATAAAAAAGTTTACTTTTTACTTATTTTGGAGGTCTCAAATATATTTTTTGTTATATTAATTAATTTAAATGGATCAGAAAAAACAGTAAAAAGGGATATTGATAAAATTTGAGTATTTTTTTTTTTGGAAAGTAATGATACATAAATTAACTTTTATTTTAAATACTTCATCAATCCTTTTCAGCGGATTTTGTTGGAAAGGAGGGTCAAATAATTACATAAATATATTTATAGCCATTACTACCGCGCTCTCAAAAAACTCAATCACTGATCTCTATCTTTTTTTCTTTTTTCTCACATCATATAAACTCTATTATATTTATATTTTTTTTTCTTTTAAACTTTTTTATTATTGAATAAAACATTAGGTGTCTACGAAATACTTTCGAGTAAATTTTGGATAAATATCATTACTCTTAGTTGTATAGTCAACACTGTCAAATTCGGACCATATCCATTGTACTCCCGATGGCTCAAAATTTCATCATTTTACCTGATTTTAATAATTACACAGAGCATGGGTCATATACCGTTTTGGTACTAAAGTTTACACACGACTAGAATAGAGACAGTTAGGTAAGGCCAATGTCACACTCATCACTCTTGCTTTGTTTGTTTAGAAACTTTTTATTTATTTATTTATTTAGATGGTGATAATTGTTGCTATTTTTTTCTGATCATTAAATGGTTGCTAAAATTCAAGCTTCCCTTGTGTTCTTAAATTGCATGTCTCATTTTTTTACCTTAATGACTCTTTTCTTCTTAATAATAATATCAATAATAAATAAAATAACGCATGTGATAAAATTGTAACATTTTTTCATGTTTTAAAATATTATTTGAAAATAACTATTAAAATTAAAATATTTATTTATTGATAAATCACGTGTATTATGTTGAAATATAATTTATAAAATATTTTCCATGTATTTTTTTAATTATAAGATATTCTAGAAAATGATTAATATTGTTTTGGCCATTATGATAACTTTTATGAAATCATTTCTTCAGAAGAAAAATTATGAAATAATAATTATTTTAGAATACACGGCTATAGAGAAAATATATTGCGTACTGACTACTGACAGTAACAATGTAACTGTAAAATCAAAATATAAATAGGTTTTTCAATAGGTTTTTTAAGTTTACAATAAATAACTTTAAAATTATCTTATCAGTGATTTCTAATTAGTTAAGTAAAATTATTTTATTTTTCTAAAAATTATTTTGCATTTTTATTAATAATTATTATGATTTTCTTATAATTATAAGATAAATGTATTACTATTAATTAAATTAATAATATTTTTTTAATTTTGATGAAGTGAATAATTATATCTTATAAATAAATAGGAAGAAGTATTTTCTATTTTTCCCCAAGGCCCATTATCTCCCTATGGCCATAAACACTTTCTCACACCGCAATGCGGCACTTGCATTAATTGCCTGAAGTAGTACTTAATTACTATAAATCTTTAATACAAGAAGATCTTGTATTGTAAGTGGGATCCACTGAATCTTCAGTGGCACTTAAAGTTATAATATTAGCAGCCAGGCGTGTTAAGCATCATTATCCCATTGTATGTATACGTATGCATGACTGTGTGTATGTCCTAAACATATCATGCATCATTCGACATTATCATGCATGATGAATTGATTATACATCACTACTTTTTTTTCTTTTTCTCTTTTATTTTTCCGAAATCTGGATTGTCCCCGGTTAAGTAACAGATGCTGGATATAACTTTAAGAACTAAAAAAATATATTACTCTATTAGCAATTTAGCATAGATTAAAAATATATCTAACCATTTTATCTTTTTTCTCATTGGAGTTTTTTTAAAACCATTCCTCCCAGGCAACCAATTTCTCCTCCCAAGGACAAAATGTTCATTAATCAGAAATCGTGTTCTCATATTAAGAATGGAAGAATAATCAAGTAGTAAGTGTAAATTAGGTCTCTAGAGTTCAACAATTAAATGATTTAATGTTTGCTGAAGAAGTAATTTTCTTTTTATTTAAATGCTTGGAAATTCGTATCCCTAAAAGTAAACGCGTAGATCTTATTAGCATCAATGTATGGGGAAAAAAAAAAGAGATTAAAAATAAGCACAATTTTGCATGCAGTGTTTAATTTGGTTTCTGAGCATGTAAAAGTTGGAAAGATATTGTTGCGTTCAAAATCCAAGGAAAGTGCATATCTTAATTCCTAGCTCTTGTAATGTCACGTTAGGGAGAGATTCCAGATGCCAAAAAGAAACACACATCGTTGTCTTGCAGCCTTGCAGGTTTTAAAAGACTTATCAGAACAACAAATTAAAGCACTGGAGAAGAAGAAATCAAATAGTGGGGTAGGAGGATACTTGTGTTCTGTTCTGTCATTATCAGTGAACTTTTCACTGTTTTAAACATTTTCGTGAACTCAACTGGGTATTAATTTCTACCTATTTTAATTGGCTTCAAATATCTCCAATTAAGGCGCATAATAATCTTTTGGTTGTTTCTTAATTGTTATTGTAAGATGGAAACAACTGGCTCGTGTGTGTAGTCTGAATGGGACTTTTTGGATTGTTTTGCTTGTTTCGGTTCTAGAGTTAATAATTATTATTGTTCTATTGTTTTTGGGATTTTGTGTTGGGCCAAGTCTACTGATCAGTACTCACCCTTTGAACTTTGGTTTCATAACTTTTCTTTTGTCATAACGACAATGACCTTAAGAATGCTTGAATACATAACTTATTAGATTTTTTTGCAATTAGACTGTGCTTATTTTCACGTTAAGTTGAATGGACAACATTCTCATGCATATTTTGTGAGAAGTAAAAACTTGTAACTTTTAATTCAACAATTGTTTAAGAATTTTTCAACGGAAACCAAAAACACACGAAATCTCTTAAGATAGTAATTCTATTATGTACTGTCTCTAGACTTAAAACTCATCTATACTGAATCAAAATATTTTGTTGGTGTATATAATGAATATATATAAAAAAAAATTAGAGAACAGAAGGCAGCCCATAAAATTCTGGAGTAGTCATAAGTGACAAACTCCTTCCTAAACATTTAAAATGTCCATATAGTTATTCAAAATCAAATTTAGACAAGGTATTTTAAGTATTGTTAATAGTATTTTTAATTAATATTAGACTTTTACTTCATTAATGTTGTTAACTTCTAACGTGATCCAGATCCAGAAGCATGACAAATTGGACCCATAGGCCCAGTTTGGTGATAATGAAACGATGCGTTTTGCGGTGGTAACGAAGGAGAAGGAGAAAGAGGTAGAGACAGAGCAAGAATGTGGTCAGAGAAGGAAAGCGAGAGTCGGAAGAGATTTGGCGCGAGTTGAAAACCCTAGTGAGTTCCAATGATCTCCACTCCCTTAACCTCATGCAACACACCATGTGCGTCTCGCAATCTCCTCCAATTCAATTGGTTTGTGTGTTCGTTAATTGATTGAAATGTGTTTCAGATTGGGAAGGTTGCAGGATAGCAATGCGGTGTTGTCGCATTTCAACGACTTCTCTCAGCACTGCTTTGCTGAGATTTCCGGCGACATCGCTAGAAACACGCGTGTTTTGAGGTCTGTCAAGTCCGACCTTGATTATATCTTTCAGAAGCTCAGGTATTCTTTTTTAGGAGGGTAGTTTGTCCTGAAAACTGCATATTTGTTGAGATGTTTTTGTGGATGTAGGCGAGTGGTGTCAAACTATTAAATTATCTGTCTGTCACTATTTCTATCAGTGATGTGTTTCTTGTGTGATCCTATAGTCTATCTTTGTTGCGGATATAGTGACCAATCCATTAAAGCTAGATTTGCATGTAAAGCTTTCTGGTCTTTTAGGAGTGTGTGTTGGTCCAAATGTAAACTGAATTAATAGATTTTCAGTTTAAGGGAGGATGTTGAATTGTTAAGATTTGCATTAGTTTGGCTTTGAACTAGTCTTTAGATATTTTAGTGATTTGATTAATCCTTATCTTTAAGGAATTAGATATTGGCTCCCAAGTTACTCTCCACGTTACTGGGCTGCAGCTTTATGTTATTCTTGTACGTCTATATATATGGTTATATTAGTTTATCAATATAGCTCAAATTTTTACTCTTCCACTATTTTGAGCTCCTACTTGTAAAACTAGCCTAATTTGAAGATGATAGTTGAGAGAAGGGAGTAAGAAGCAAGCGGAAGATTTTGTTTTATATTTTGAAGAACTTATTCCTATATCCTAAGTTCAAAGTTTGTTATAAAATCCTGTGTTATGCTCCACCTAACAGCTTAAGCCTTTGGTTTTCTTGTGTATGAAAATTAATAGACAAATAATCATGTGATTCCTTCATTGGTCATGCTCTTAGGAATTAGCAGCCATTCTTCTTATCGACATATCACAGGGTGATTTAATGGAGATGGGCCGGCTGTTCCCTCTGTCTAACAGAAGAATAAACTGGCTTTTTCAAGTCATAATCAATCCCTCATATATTTATTTATTTATCTTCATTTGTCTGAAAAGAACTGTCACTGTACACCTATGTTGGTTCCTTCTATTTCCTGTGGTTGATCTCCATGGAAACCATGAATGTATCCTCTAATTGGTTCTATCTCCACACTCCCTGTATGGGCTTTCTCTCTGGTCTCGAGCAAATCAAGTTTATCATCTATATTTGTCTCACAATTAAGTTTCGTTTCTTAAATTTCAACGATGTCCCAGATAGATACATTACAATAATACATTGGTTTAGTTGAATTGTTATACTTAGAGTCGAAGGCTTTAGTTGTGGTCGCATAAGCATAAAGGTTTCCGCACATTGTTGTTGGCTCTTCATGTTTTTGTTCATATGGTGAATGCTTTTTTGGGTTTCAACACTTCCGTATCATTGTATCTGGTTCTTAAGTTTCCTATTATGGACCTGATCTGGCTTGACAATGAGCTAGCTGGTGTGTTGGTTCATAGGCCAATCAGCAGCTGAGATTTTTAGACAAAAATGGGTAGGGCTACTTAGGTGTAGAGGGAAATACTTTAGTGTAGTACGTACAGGTGCAAAGTGCACCATGTCTGCAACTGTGCATATTTATAGATATCTATGCACTGGTTTGTTTGTCTTCAAGTTCAATAATTAAATAAATGCCTGAAATATAATAAAGGTTATAATTTGATTAGTTCTATATGATGAAAAGTTACATATGCATTTATTGACATCATAATTTCTTTTATGTTTGCTCACTATAATGCTTCTTATCAAACTTTTTCGTTGTGTAATATTAAGTGTTTTCTCTATTGTGCACAAAAACAAGCAAAATGTGTCTACTATTTGAATGTTTCCCTCTAGTCAAAGGCACCAAAGGTTCCTAGGCAAGGCAACAGAAGGGGTCACCTCTTGCAGGTTGAGGCACTCACTTGGTGAAGTGCATACTCTACAGCCTTAGGAACACCTTTCTAGTTAATGCAAGGCGAGCCATTTAGCTCTTCATTGAAATTTGTGCCTCAGCATTCAGGTGTTGACAACTTACTAACTGAAGTGAATACTAAAACAGGTAACTTAGTCAGAATGTTAACAAACTATAGCTTTGGGCCTTTGAAGCAGTGGCTTAGGGAACAATCCAAAATTGAAGAAGAGGGGGAAAGAATGGAGGAAAACCTAGGATGAGTATAAACAGTAAAAGAAAAAGGATTGAAGGAGCATAAGTTAATTGTATAATAATGTAATGAAAGAACCTTCCACCCGTGCTTGCTATCCTCCCCCCCCTCCCAAAGACACATATCTCTTATGTTTCTTTTTTGTGGCTTATTTTCATATTTATTTACTTTACGAAATCTTACATTAAAGGTTGGTTAACCCTCTCTTGCAGAAGTATGAAATAAAAAATTATGGCTACTTATCCCGATGCATTTCCTGAAGACTCATCGAGCGAAGTGATTGATAGGAGACCGGATCTTGAAATGTCCAAGTAACTAACGTTATCCGAACACAGATTAGAATGAGTTATACTAATGAAAGTTTGTTTCTTCTATTGTAATAAACATGTCCTATTTGTCTCAATCGTTTCAACAAAGCTTCTTGCCCTTAGTCAAATTCTCTAAACTTTTTTTCTATATACTTTATATTGCAAACAGTAAATACTTTACGCCCAAAAGATAAAATGTCAATTTCAGGTAAGAACTTAGGTTTTGTTATTGATGACTATGGAAATACAGGTGGCGTGGGTACAACTCGGGTGCTCACGAAAAAAGATGAGTAAAAATGACTGAAAAAAGAAAGAGAAACCGTCAGCCAACATTATCATTTTTAGTCTCCTCTGAAAATAAAGGAATTTTATAATTGGAAATTAATAAAATATCAAATAAAATCTTAAAATCAAAATTGCCGTCATTTTAGCCATTAATAATGTATAATTTATTTATGGTGAAAATATACACAAATTATGAACTATGATCAATAAATTTCTATTTCATTTTTATATTCTTAATTTCGGAGATTAAAATAGTAATTTACTCCTATTTATCATTAAATACAGAGAGAATAAAGACAAGTCCTAACACCACAAGGCCATGCCGTATTATTAGTCAAGTATGAAAATGTTTTTTACAGGGTAGCTTCCTACGTCTGATTTGCAATTGGCTACTTCACTATTATTATAATATATACCTCATGCCACGAGCTATGCAACATTTTTGAGGATGGGGTGTAACATTCAATGAATGAATCTTACGCTTCGTGACTAAATACAAATTCTAGATTTATGCATCAAAAAACCGGGACGAATTATAGTACCATAATCAGGCCAATCAGTAACAAATGTTATTTGATTTAATTGAAGTATGCTGTTAATTTAACTAAGGAACTAGATCATACTAGCTAAAATTAACGGTGAAAAATATCTAATAAGAACAGGAAGGACTAATTTAACTAAACAATATGGTGAGCTTCATAGCCAGAAAAACACCCCTATTACATAACAGATTGTCCACAAATATAATTCTTTTTCCACTATGCCCAAGTCAATCAACAGATAGAAAATAAACAGAAGACTAAATTAAGACGAAAAACTCAAACTTAAAATCCAACTATATTTTTCAGTATTTCCCACCTTGCTTCTACCCCTGTTGAAAGTAACAAAGTAAAGCTGCTCTGCAACAAAGTAGATCTAAATTTACAAGACAGGAAACGACCAACAAAGTAAAATAAAAGAAAGAAAAAAGAAAAAAGGCAAAGAGAAGGATAAACCCGAACAAAAACCAAAAGATATAAGCATCTTAGGCAGAAACCCTAAAACCCAAAAAACCCTAGGAGTAAAGCCTGTTAGGAGCTAACCACTGTAAACAAAACCCAATGAGAAGGGATTGGTGCTAGCATTCTATGAAGTAACTCCGCCCAGCCAATCTCAATATACAGATCTTTATCTTCACTAGGCAACCAATCTCTATCTTCAGACTGCAAGAGAAGAGGCAAGAAAGATAAAATCAGGCGGTACCAAGTTTCTGATAAAATACTTCTAAGAACCAATATATGCCACTGAAATGGATAGGACCGCCTCCTTCAAACACAGTAGAGCTTAGCAACCATTAGAAACAACCCCATTGGCTACAATCTTGCTCTCAGGAACAACTGGTTTAGCACCCTTTGGGGCATCTCCAGTTTTTGTAGCACATCCATTCTCGGGAACTTTGTGGTCATCACTATCCTTCTCAGCAAGGGACTCCTTGAGCACTTCCGAGCTAACTTCAGATTTTTGAGTATTGACTTCCCCATTTATCTCAATCTTCTCATCAGCAGGTTTCCCTTCCCATACCTGCATCAGTAGAATTAAGATAACAAAGATACACAATCAGCACAAACAATCAATTATTTTCACTTAATTAAATATAATTGAAATGTGACTTGCCTGCTTTGGGAATTGTTGCTTTGCTTTCTTCTCCAAAATAGTCTTCTGACGGGCCTCATAGAAGCCAAAATCATCCAGAATGCATGTCTTGCTGGTATATTCCTTGAAAATTTTGATTAATTTCAGGCCAGGCTCCAACATTACCTGCAAACATAAACTTGGTTGATCAGATTAAAAACAAAACAACATTACAAAGAACTGACTAGTACATATGCAGAAACTAATTACCTCTTGTGTATCCCTACTGTTAGTGACAGGTTTGTTCTCATTGTTATCCAGGGTAATGTGCCTCAACAAATTGTTAGGAACATCCTTAACAACGTGCCACTTAAGAGGAAAGCAGCCATTCCACTTGTCTTGCTGCCAATACTCAACACTCTTGTTAAAATCAACAGGACCAATCATTTCAGCAAGCCCCACAAATTGCCCACTGGTATTAACCTGCATAGGCAGGTAACAAATTAAATATAAATAACCAAAAATGAAAATAAAAATGATCAACACCATGTACAGAGACACTTACTGAGAAAAAGAGAAAAACAGGGCAGCCACCAGGTTTCTGCTGTGCCTCATGATATGCAGCATCAAGCTTCTTGTTGCCATTTTGGGTACTGGCCCACACGTTATACTTAATACTCTTATGGATATCATCCTCACTGTAAGACTTGATGACAAAAAATTTAGCATCAGTATATTCTTCTGGAAAATCAGCTTTGTTATACTGATCACGGTCCGGAACGGTACTAGTCTTGTCTTTCTCTTCATCGGTGCCTAAACTTGCAGGCAAGTTCTGCCCTTTGACTGCCAAAATAGTTGGTGCAAAACCTTTTTGGTTTTTGCCACCCTTGGCCCTAGGGCCTCTGTTCAGTTCATTCAAGCCATCTACATTCTCATTTCCATAGCCAAAATAGCCACCACTTCTTCCCCTAGTTTTGTATTTGCTGTCAACAGCCAACCAAGCCCGCCCATTAGCCCGAGAATCATACCCATGTGTACCATAACCCATTCCAGATCTGACAGTGTTCCCATATTGACCATATAATTTGTTGGGGTACATCCTATTTATGAAGCTATGGGTGGCTCCCATGGCAGGCATTGGTCTTGGGTGGTGCAAGCCCTAACACAAATAAACAAATTAAGAATAAATAATCATAACAGTAGTCTAGATGGAAACATGACAGCTCACCACAATAAATTCTATAAGAACTGATAGACCAAAACAACAAATTAGACTTGAAGGCCATCAGATTTAACAAATAGAACAAAGTAATACCAGACACTTCAAAATATGATGCATATAGCATACCATGAACTGAGAATTAGGGCGGAAAGTCTGGCTCCTTGAGGCAGTGTTGTTGCCACCTGATATCGAAGAAGTGATGGTTGTGCTACTTACAGGCCTTGGTTGCCCATCTGAAAATAGTGGGGCATCTAGCCAGGGGATAGGTGAGCGAACTCCATCATAACCAAATCTTGGATCCTGATAACCTGAGGTTGGACCACGACCTGGCATAGCAACCCTTTCATTTGATGCTTTGGAACTAAAAGATGAATTCTGATTGGCCTGTTTAATAGGAGCAGCAGCGTTATTACCTTTTGCATTGCCACCATTTGAGACACCATTAGAATTTCCATTGGCTGCTTCAACAGGAAGAGGCTTTTGATCAGCAGCAACAGAGGTGGAAACCTCACCCTGAGGAAGGACAGCAGGAGTAGGTGTGAATGGTGCACTGGTTGGTGTTAGCGGTTGAAAATATGGAGGGTACTGATAGTGTTGAGGCCCATACAACTGACCATCATTCCCCATGGTTGGAACTGGAGACCCTGCTGGCGAATAGGGGCCATAGGGTGCATATCCATATCCATGGTGATAAAGTAGAGACCCATTATCCCCATAAACTCCCTGGCAAAATGTTATAAAATGTAAATAAAAACATTAGTAACAGAAAGAGCAATGCATGCACAAGAATTTTGGAAAGCAGGAAGGTAAAAATACTTGCCGAAGTCATCTCAACTCCTTCCGAATTCACATATCTAGAATAATCATCCCACTCGTTACCAGTTCCATCATAACCTGCAATGAACAAAACAAATTCAGCTTGAGCAAGATATTGCATTTGCAAAGTTTCCCTACTGGCATTCCATGTCATCTTCCAAAAGTACTTATAAACAAACTTACCACCATAATAATAGGCAGTGGATGGGTAACCATTTGGGAGGTAACACATAGTAGGATCAATAAAATCCTGCAACACTGGGGTTACAGACCGATCATACGATGGGATCTGGCCATTCGCAGCATTTCCTGAATCAACTGATCCATACTGATTCCCAGTGGCCTACACAATTGAACAAATCAACTCAATACCACACAATTTACAGAAAGAACACAACCAGCTACAAATCATTGCGCTAAACATTTAAAAATTTATACCACTAACATGAGTGAGTCAAATCAAGAATCAAGAATTTTCAACAATAGTCCAAAAAAACACAAGCTTTTACCTTCTTGGTTGGCTCAGGAATCTCCAAGGGCTTGGGCTGAGTTTCCAACGATAGCTTCTGCAGCAAATCAGTTGCTTCTGTGCAAACAGGAGTAAAGGAACACGAAAACATAATGCAAAATCGAACTTTTCAACAACCACAAAACCTAAAACCCGAAGCACAAATAAAAAATCAAAAAACCGAAAACCCCCAACAACACCCAACAAACCCAAACGAGTCAATTCAAAACCATAAAATCAACACCATCAAAAACTCAAGCAGATTAACAAGAACACAACAGCAAAAAAACCCCAACACGCAAACATTATAAATCAGCAAGCAACACACCAAACCCTAAAAGATCACCCTTCTCCGAACCCGAAAATCAAGTTTCAGAAAAGAAAATCCACCGGATCCAATTAATGATTCAATAAAACAGATCAAGAAAAGACAAACAGGAAAGAGAGTTTGCATAGCAAAGAAGGATACGATCCGCGGGACTAGCAACAGTGGCCATGATGAATAATCAATCACGAGATCTGGTTTTTCTTGGGAGGCAGAATCGAGAAACGGAAGCCCTAAATCCGAATCTGAATCGGAAGCGAGGGTTTAAGCCCCAAATCGAAGAGTTGAGAAAACCCTAAAAAGAGCGGCGAAGAAGAGAGGGAAAGAGAAAAAAAAGAGAGAGAAGAGAGAACACAACGGGTCTCGCAGCCGCCAAGGGTTTGGGCTTTTCGGGAGAGAGGGTTTTGTTCCTCCAAAAGCAGTGATTCAAATAGCACCACCACACGCTCTCTTTCTGCACTCTCACTCTCTCACCCGCAGGTCACTCCGTGATCTCATTCACCTTCTCCCATTGGTGGATCCGGACACGTGGTGGCTCTCCACTGGACTTTTTCTTTTGTAAGTTATTTCTACGGTCGAGTCCTTGTTGGTCTGTCGTGCTTGTTTCTTTAAGGCGATGGGTGAAGTTAGTGAGACCCCTTGTGAATCTTGTAGATGCGGGGTTTGGGCAAAAGATGGAAACCCTAATTAGAAAATGACACGGATGTCCTCGTCCAGCTGGACTTGTGGTAACCCTTCTTCGATTTTTTCTTTGGGCACCTTCTGTCATGTGCTCCACCACACACATATCGTGTTCAAATTCATTTCTGAGTTTATCAAAAGAAAATAAATAAATAAATAATGATGTATTTAAATCTTATGCGTTTCAATCAATATTTTTAATAATAGAATTCAAGTATTATAAAGATAACTTGGATTTTAGTTTTGAGATTGTTGGCAATTTTTCTCTACATTATATTAATCGTTTTCAATTATAAAGAATAAATAAAATATTTATTATTATTAAATGAGTACCTTGATACTAATAAGATAATACATTTTACAGCTACTAGTGTGATAATTTATGCTCCAATGTTAGATTTATAATTTACAAATTATTATAATTTTTAATATATTTATATTGTAATTTATTTTAAATATTTATATATATATATATATATATATATATTTATATATATATATATATATATATATTTATATATATATGTTTTAGTGCATGTTAAGGTTTGTGTCTATGCATGACAAGTGTGTATGCTTATAGGCATGTTTTAAAAAAAATTAAAATAAATTAAATAAATTTAAAGCATATTGTTATACTAAAAAAATAAAAAACATATTTATATTAAAAATATAAAAAATTGAATTTTTATAATCATATTAAAATTATATTAGAACAACTTAACTTACATATAATTAAAGTTATTTAAATAAATTCTAATTATAGGTACCCAAGTTTTGATTATTATCTATCCAATTCTCCATGTTAATGAGTAGAATAAAAATTGATTTATTTTACTCTTAGATTATTTATAATATATATTCAACATTTAAAAAAAAAACAAAATCTTCAAATTATCAACTTGAATATATTAATCACCTTAATTACTCTTTTAACATATCAATTGCTTAAATTAATCATGATAGGTTTAAGCAAATAAATGATACCAATTTATTTTTGAGTAAATGAGTTTGTCCTTAATACTATTTTCTTAATAAAAATTAAATGAAAAGATATATTGTTATAGGTTAGTTATAATATTCCTCGGAAATTGATTTCTAAAATCTTGAAACAAAAGTTTCAAATAAATTAATTATTTCCTTTTTTATGTTTTGATTGAATTTTATTTTGTTTGTTTTAAGGTAAGGGATAAATTAATTATGAAAGACCTAATTTCACTATTATTTACCATGTGTGCAAAGAAATATATTCACACTTTTGTTTTATATAATATATAGATAGATATAAACAAGATCTAGATAGATAGATAGATAAACAAGTATAATAAAAATTACTTTTTTCCCCTAAAATCATTTATAATGTATACTTATATTCAAAGTTTTAAAAAAATGAATAGTTAAATCTTTGTGATATTAATTATCTTAATTATCATATTGAATATATTGATTATCTTAATTACTCTTTTAATATATCAATTGTTAAATAAATCATACCAACCTTTTTAAAAAAGTAAATGAGTTTGTACTTCATACTAATTTTTTAAAAAATATACTAAATGAGAATATATATTACTATGGGTAATCCATAATATTCATCACAATGTAATTCGTGAAAATATAACATGATACATTGAAATAAACGCTCTAAATAAAGTAATTTCTCATTTTTTCATGTTTTGATTCAATCTTATTTTGTTTGTTTTAACAAAAAAAAGATAAATTAATGACTTAATTTTATCATTAATTGTAACATGTGCAACTAAACAAGAGTCAACAACTTTGTGTTATATAATATATAAATTTGTTGGTCAAGGTGGGAAAGATAACGCTAGGATTTGCATTGTTTTGACTAGATCTATTATTTTGATAAATCAATAAGATAAAACAAAATTATATTAGTTTATTTATTAGTTCAAATGTTTAAATTTTATTGAATAGAAAATTGCTTTATCTTAAAATATAATAGAAAAAAGTTTAAATTAAATTTGTAATCCCTTGATTTCACAAATTAACAATTTGGTCATTCTAAGGGTTGCTTTGAGTGATTTTTAATCCCGAGTTTCAATTTTTTTTAAAATAACAACTAGTTTTTAGTTATAGTTTTTTTTTAAAAAAATAAACTAGTTTTTAAAATAAATTAGTTTCAAATAAATTAATTTTAAAAGTTTCATGTTATACTAAAATTGGTTTAAGAGTGTCTTTGTATGATGTGACAACAATGATAATGATGATAATATCAATAACTACGACGACGATAGTCGTATCAGGGGTGATTGTGCTGGCGGAGGTGACATTGGTGCTGGTGGTGACAATGACGATGCGGTGATGACAATCAATGGCGACAATGTCGTTGGTGGTGACAAAGGAGATATTAATGGTGGTGACAGTGACGAATGTGGTATTAGTGGTGGTGAAAAGTAATAATGTTAGCGGTGTTAATGACAACAATGGTAACAATAATAATGATGGTGTGATAGTTATAGTGATGTTGATTGTAGTGGCACTGAAAGAGGTGATATTGTTGTTAGTGGTGATGATAACATTAATGGTGGTAGTAATAATGTCGGTAACAACAATAATGATAACATTGACAATGGTGATAATAATAGTGGCGATAACGATGTTAGAGATGATAATGTCAATGACAATGATGATCATAGTGACGATGGTGTTATCTGTGCAGTGTGACAACCAATATTGATGGTGACAACGACTTAGGTGATATTGGTAGCACTCGAGCAGTGATAATAACAAAATGGTAATTATCAAATGTGAGAAATATATGTTTTTTTAAACTAAAAAATAAATTCACAAAACTTTTTTTAAAAATAAATGTAAAAACATGTCAAAAATAATTTTAAAATCATTTCAACTTTATTTATATCAAACATCTATTATTTTAAAAAATATATTTAAAACCCAAAACTCTTAAAACTCAAAAACTCGCAACTACCTCAAATAAATTCTAAAAAATTTATTTAGACATTTCATCATTTTAGATTCACAAATTCATGATTTTGATTGTTAGACTCATCCGGACTGCTTCCTCCGAGACTCATCTGCAATGCAAGCGTCATTCTTCCCCACACGCAACATTGATTCAATCTCACCACATTTTCTCCTCCGTAAAAAAAGAAAACCTATGTGTTCCCATTCCTTAATCCCTATGTCGCGCCCCATGTCCTTTACCATAAAACGTAAAAGAAGAGAGAAAAATATAAAATAATAAGAACCATCATCAGATCTAAATTTTTTAAAAAAGCATCATCATATCTAAAATAAAAATAAAATAGAGAAAAAAAATCAGGTGATTCGCAGGCAAAAAATTGTTTCCCATACGTGGTTCTACGTTTCCTATATTTGGTGAACAACAAAAAAAGGTGAAAAACAAAAGATAAAAAAGGGTGTAAAGCAAAAAAAAAAAAAATAGTAGTTGCATACCGAAGCACCAAAACCCACAAAACGTTAACAAATTCTTGGTTGGATTGGGTTACACAAATATTTCAACAAGTTCCCATAGTCTCCATATATATGCAGAATGAGCCATTGTTTTTTTGTTTTTTTATTTTTATTTTACGTTCAAATTTATAGGTTGGAGAAGAGGATATTTTGGGGATGTTATTTCATTAAAGGTCATGTTACAATCACATTTCCCACTCTTTTAACAACTTAAATAAAGTTAATGGATTAGGAAAGTATAGTGTAATGGTTACTAAAACACTCTTAAAATATTTTTTGCCCGATGCGTAAGTAATTTAACTTACTCATTGTAGCTTCCATCTAGTAAACACATATTTAAACATGATTTATTGGATACCGTATGCGACAATTTGAGAGTGTAAACTATGATTGATCTTTCAATATATCAAAAGTAAATGCAAGGAAAAGTAAAGGAGCAACTTTTTTTATAAAATAAAAATAATAATATATTTGCATATTTAAGATTGTCATGAATTGGAGTTTTACAACATCTTCTGAAGAGATGAACTTTTCCTCTTCCTTTCCTCAATTTATTTTTCAGAAAAAATGTTTCCGATATTCTCTGCAAACGATATGAGCAAAAAGGATATATATATCAATTGCCAGCCCAAAAAACCCAAGTTCAATTTGGGATTGTTAAATGAAGCTCAAGCTTATAAAAACACAAATTTTGAGCTTTTGACGAGTTTTGTGGCTAGGCTTGTATTAAGTTTTTTTTTTTTTTTTTTTGCTTTTTGTATTAAGTTGTGATCGGGTTGGACTGGAAAGGCCAGTGTTTTATTTATTTAAGCTCAATAAGAATTTCAGGGTCAAACCTTAACTTTTTCATATGACCGTGTTCGGAGCACTTAATTAATCTAACCCATTTCACCACTTCTAAATGAAAATGTAGTTTTTAAATTTACGAATCCAATTAACCAACTCACATTAATATTAGACAGCCTTAATTTAACAGGATAGATTGATAGATTAAATTCACTAAATGATTAGAACTTAGAAGTTCCGATGGAGCATCAAATTCTTATTGCAAATAATGATAATAACATGATATATATAGATACAACATCTTAAACTTTAGTTTCACCAAGGTGATGAAAAGGAGGAGGAGGATGGAGGCTACAAACTTTCCAAACTTATTCACTATTCTGCCAAATTTGGGAATCCTCTCCTTAAACGTAACTTGTCATGCTATCATGGCAATCTTTACCAACATCAAGAACAAGGTTGCGGCAGCATTTTTTGTTAACTTCTCCGGTGTCATAGAATATCTTCTGGAGCATTTGGTCGCCACAGTTTGAACGTAACTTGTGCATGCAACTAACCATCTGATCCGCATAAGGTTGGATTATTAAAAATCCTCCTTCATGCCCAGCGTAGAATCTCCTCACAGTGTCTACTACTTCAGCTCATGAAAGTCCTTTTTTGTTGGCTAATAAAGTGGCAATAATTACCGCAAACAGAACCATTAGGCAAAAGTTGTTAAATGTCCACGCCATGACCACTGTTTTTTGAGATGAAATCTGATTATTGTGGGGTGTGTGATGAAAAGCTTTGTTGGAACAGGAGGTGAATAGTAAGACCTATTTATTTATGTGTAAATAAAAGCAAGACCTATTTATAGTTAAAAAAAATAAAGTTTCAAGATCCGCATTAATGGATTTTTGCTTAAGTCTAATGAAACAAACAAAATAATTTGATCATGTACGGTTATAGTTAAGTTAATAAATGGAAACTTTTGCATTAGGCCTTAGCATCCGTAACGAACTTTTTATTCCCCCCAGTATTTACGTTTGTCTATTTGTTAAGAGTGGCAGTTGAAATTGAATAGAAGTTAATCAATTAACTATATATGAATGAATAATAGGATAATTTATGATTAAATGATAATATTAAAATTAAAAAAGTTTTATTACATGTATTAGTTATTCTTCTCATCAAGTAAGAGCTAATTTTTTAAGATATAATTAAGTACAATATATGGTAGTAATTCTAAATTCTAATAGTAATTTTTCATACATATATAACTTAGAATAGAACATGTCAAATTTCTTCTACTCATAAACACATATTGGTAGAAGACCCTCTCATATTAGTAGCGGATAGAGAGGATTTCAATTTTAAAAAAGGAACAAGAAAAGAATCCTTTTATTCTGAATTACGATTAACATGTAGTTTAAAATCAAAGCAAAAGTTCCATTGTATGACAGTATATATAATAATATACATATAAATAGATTATATAGAATACAAATTATTTTTTTATAAAGTTATTTAGTGCACGTTAATTATTGCATTTAATTTTTGTCATCTCAATAACTCAATTACATCAACAACACAAGGGCACAATTGGCTGCTAACGGATACTTTCCTTCAATTATGTATTTATATACAGATTATTCTATGATGAAATTGGGCACATATGGATAAACCATTAAAGTGCACTACTATCTTTTAAGAGATGCATTTAATTAAACAATTAAGGCAAAAAAAAATATTATCACCATAATTATTAGTAGCATGTTTTTTTTTTCTTCCTGCATTTAATAAAAGCTACGGTACTAATAGTCATTCTAATATTTCTTTCTAACCAAATAAACTTACTTTATTGGTCATAGCCCTAGCACAAAAGAAGAAGGAAATATTTTATGGAAGAAACCAAAAGGTTATTAAGAATAAAAAAAAACGATGGTTAGGTGTGGTGGTTGCAAGTTTGTGTGTTGGGTAGACCCCAAGAGAGGAAGGATTAATTGGAGAGAAGTGAGAACAAAGACAAAGAAAGAAGAAGGGTTTAGTAAACGAAAACGTGAGCGTGACAGTGTTGAGGGTTGTGCGTTGGAATAATAGAGAGTGATGGAAAAAGATTGGTGGGTATGCATTATCAAAAACATGCACCTTCTATATTGTGCGCACTAACACATGAAAGTGCACCAAAGTCACATTTTGAATCACTAGACTACACAACCAGTCGATGTGGGCCCTTTTCCATCTTCCCCCCATAGCCAAGCCAACACCCAACTCATCAACATCATTGCCCTCTCTGAATTATCTCCCACTCTTCCCTTTTCTGTCACCAAAAGCCATGTCCCCATTCACATTTGATGATCATAGCACTTAACCACAAGATAGGAGCAGATACCATGTTATTCTTTTTTCTCCTTTGCTTTTGTTGTGTGTCCCTTCCTCGTTCCTAAATCTAAGCCATGTTTCTTGAGGTGTGAGATAACAACACACAAAAAATAATAAAAAGAAAAAGAAAAGTTGGGGTTTTTATGATGGGGTGTTGATAAAGGAGCTAGCTGGTGCTGCAAAGGTGTGTTTGAAGTTGGTATAATGGGTAATTGCTGGTGTAGGTGGGAGTCATCAGAGTATAGAGTTTCATCCAATGTAAAGTCAGGTTGGTTTACTAACAAAAAACCTTGCCTTTCTCTGTTTTATATATATATATATATATATTAATTAGTTTTGGTGTTTATTAATTATTTATCATTGCCTGGAATGAGTAAGTGTTTTTGGTTTGTGATTTGTTGAGAGTTTTGATTAGATTCCTTGTTTTCCTCCTTCTGGATTCTGTTTTCAGCTCTTGAAAATGGTTTATTCATCTCCTTTTCTTTTTTCAATATTTTGTCTTTGATGGGTGTTATTCTCAAGGATTTCATGTTTTGGAGCTTTCCAATGTTCCCTCCTTAATTGCTTTCTTAATCACCCTTTCATCTGGTTCTTTTTTTCATTGAAGATTTTATGTGTTGTGGTTATTGAATCATTTGAATATCTAGTGGAACTTTGATATGTAGTATTACTAGCTTCAAATAGCTCATCCTTGTAGGCAAGTTGATATTCTGCAAATCATTGAAAGACAAAGAGAACAAAAAAAAAACAGAAATTCTTCATGTAGGAGTTACATGTTGTCTTCAAATCAAATCTTTTTTTTTTTTTTTTTTAACTTTTCTATAGTTACTTCATTGTAGAATCTGCTAATATGACCCCTAATAACCTTTTCCTTATGTGTCTGCTTCAAAAGTGGGTCGGCTTGTAATTCTCACGTGGATAGTGGAAGCCTCTTAACAATAGTGCGTTGAGTATTATCTTAACTAAATTTCTATGAAAAAAAATAGTGGTGGGTTTTTAAAATATAATCCGCTGCTTCACAATTATAATATATTCCCACCATCTTATGCTTTTGAAAGTGTACTAATTTTTCTTCTCTTTATCCAATACGAGAGAGAAGAAGCTAATGTTTAAATTTATTTATTTTTATTTATAGATAGTGAACTTATTGATAATTTTGTGTATGACATTCCATTGTATTAACTGATTAATGTAACATCTGGTTAGTTTTCCGAGAATAGTTGGATGAATATATATAAATGGGAATAAATATTCTGTTAATTTTCAGAATTCAGAGTTTAATATAATTAAATGTGCATTCATTTGTTCTCATTTCTCTTATTGATTCACCAAAAGAACAAAACCAGGGAACCAAACAGAGGCATGATGATAGTAAGTTACCATCAAATCCTGAAGAAGTAGAAGACCTACGGCGTGACTCAGCTGCAAATCCTTTGATTGCATTCACTTATGATGAGTTAAAGATTATCACAGCAAATTTTAGGCAAGATCGTGTGTTGGGGGGAGGAGGATTTGGAAGGGTTTACAAAGGATTCATTTCTGAGGAGTTAAGGGAAGGGCTTCCAACACTTGCTGTAGCTGTTAAGGTTCATGATGGTGACAACAGTCATCAAGGGCACAGAGAATGGCTGGTACACTCATTGTCTTTCTGTACATTTTTTTTAGATGAGAAGTTTTTTCTGTGGAAACGTTTGCAAGACTTAAGAGGGTGTACAGGGATATTCTACAAGGAGGACCCTGATTCAATTTCTACAAAAAATACCCCTTTGGTAGGGGAAATATATATGTGCTCCATCTTCCGGGACTGCCAAGTTTCCCTCCAGAGTCTTTATGTACATTGTTTCGTATGAAGTTGTTTATATGCAAAGTCACGATGTTGCTCCACATGCAATGTTTATTCTGCTATTTGGCACACATAAGTTAATGCCACAACAAATATATATTGTTGGTTTAGTTTTTTTTTTGCAAGATTAATTAAATTAAGGTTTTGGTTGCTTTCTAGGCAGAAGTCATATTTTTGGGGCAGCTTTCACATCCAAATCTAGTAAAGTTAATTGGATATTGCTGTGAAGACGAACATAGGGTGCTAATATACGAGTACATGTCCCGGGGAAGTGTGGAACACAACTTGTTCTCAAGTAAGCATATCATGCCACTTTTTCTTGATATTGAAATTCTTTCTTAACCTTTATTGAAACCTATTAAAGCTTAGGAAATTGCTGAAACATGTTATTCGGGTGCTAATGCATGTAGCCATGGCTAGCTAGGAATTTATTTGAACAACTTCTAGAAAAATGTTACCGTTTTGCTTTGGTAGATGTATATGCATCTATCCTAACCTTTTTACTTACTTACCCTTTTATATTGTCTCCGACAATGTTGACACTTAAAGAAAGGAATTTAAGATAAAGTGATTTTGGCTCCATTTTGTAGCTTCGTGGAAAAATACCGAGTCAGGGAAGTTTTGTGCTTAAGACGTTGGTTCTTTGTCACTTCACTGAGACACGTGCTTTAGATGGATTTGATAAGGACATAAGTTTGACAGTAACATTACATAAGGAAATAAAGTGTTGTTTTAATTATACTAACTACAACCTTTAGTGATCATATTTGATGCCAATGTTAAAGAAGACTATGACTAATTGACCCTCAACATTCCTTTCACCTTTGCGAATTAATCATTGACATAGCAAATAAGTAAATTACGGCGATAATTTTTATGATTTTCATATTGCATATAATATTTTAATTTTTTAATGTTTACGTAAACTTTCCTTGATAAAAATACACAGTTTAATATTTTTTAAACGATTAAAGAAGTTGGTATAATATATAGAAAATATCAAATATTTTCTAAACAATTAACATGTTAGTGTAGAGATATTAAGTGTAATCTGAAAAAATCTCACGAAATACATACTTGATTTTTTTTTTGGAAGAAGTTATCTCAGTGAGCAGTTGAGAGATTTCTGAATGTAAATTCTTGGTAGGTCCTATACCATTGTCCAATGCAATGAGCCACGGAATACTTATTGGACAATTGCTTCCCGCAGTTTCCAAATTACTTCATGCACTTCACATATTACTTCCGGAATGACCGTTCTGGAAGCCATATGGAAAGTGAGAAAGAAACACCTCACTTACTGTTTTAAGCTACCCACTGTAGATTTACAATGTATCCCTACTTTTTCACTGTAGATTAATTCATGTTTGGGTTACTATTTTTTTGGGGTCCAAGGGTTACTGAGGTTGACCTTTAAAACAAGGGTTTTCATATGGGCTGGAATCCCTTATTTTGCAGAAGCCCATTAAGTACTAACTTCAAGAAATTGGACAAAAAACAACCATAAACTTTATTTTTTTTTGGGAATAACAACAATCAACATAATATTACCAGTGTTGAAAAAAAACTTGCTACTTACCACTTGAGTCACCTCTTATGACTAGAGAGATTTTTTTATTATTTTAGAGGTCCACTAATCAAGTGGCGTCTAAAGAATTTCAACCAGCCATAGGAGAGGAAAGGTTTATTGACATTCAAAAAAGAATATTTCTTTCATCCGTCTTGTGAAGTATGAAATGAATTGAATAGAAATAGAAAGAAAAATAAGAGAGAAAAAGTAAGACATATGAGATATGATGAATACTGTAATAAAAAAATTAAGAGAGAAATGATATATATATATATATATATATATATATATACGAAAAAAAATAGTGAAAAAAAAGGTGAGATAACTTTTCCCTATTGCTAAACCAACTTTACGTGATAGATTGTCGTATTTGCTTCACATTAACTAGATCATTTTTCCATTGGAATGAAATGAATTTGCTGGATTGATGGGTCATTTAGGAGACTTGGTTAAAGCATTATTGGTAATTCCTGTAACTATAATGCCTATTATAAATAATGTGTCATTTTTATACCCTCACTGAGTTTTGTAGCCAATAGTTATTTCCATTGGAAGTTTCTATAGTTAGTAGGGCCAGGCCATTAAACATCAAACGAGATCAACCTCATCCACAAGATATTAAAATACCTCGAGAAGAATAAAAAAATGATTGAGTGAATTACCTTGGACATAGCATAGTGCAAGTGTGCTACACGAGTGCATAAATTGTGATAGAGTTTTTCCCCATATAAGTTACTATTCCAAATACCTAGTTGCCGGGGCTTCACGAGGCCACTCTATGTCTAATACGTGAGGCGACAAGCCAGCTATACATGTGACTAACTTTATTAGTTTTAAGCTATGTTCAAACACAATAACTCTTTCTTCTATTTTTTTGAGAGACTCAAGAACTTCTCAATCATGCACGGTTCATCACATTATCTTTTAAATAATTAATTTTTATTTTTTTTGTTAAAAAACACACACACACTACCATATTTTAAAAGAACCATACGGAAAAATCTTCCTAAATAAATACGCTTTATGGATTATCCAAATTATTAAATGGTTTTGTTTTTCATTTGATATTTTCTTTTTAAAGTAATTAAGACATTTTACGCTGATTGTTTTAGGAGGGTTCAGTTTTAGACTTGGATCCTTTTTGGGTTAGAGGATTATTTTATTGGAGAGATATAGCCGCAGATTTACTGTTGCAAGGACCCTACCACGATATAATCATAAAGTCCACTAGTTATATTCAAAACTATTTGAGTTTTTATTCAACAAAAGAAGACACTTTAATGTTTATTATTGCTTTTTTGTTTGTATATCTAATGTGTCTTCACTTGTATGTTGCAGAAATTTTGCTTCCCTTGCCATGGTCCATAAGAATGAAGATTGCGTTTGGCGCTGCAAAGGGACTTGCATTTCTTCATGAAGCAGAGAAACCTGTCATCTATCGAGATTTCAAGACATCAAATATTTTATTGGACCAGGTCAGCACACTTAAATATATCAACTGAAAATGAAAAATAAATATATATATATATATATAACGAAAATGTGTAGACACTAGACAGGTGAGGAATTAAAATTTAACGAAGAGAAAGGTAGAATAGATTTTAAGCAATGAGAGAAAGTGTGTTTGAAATAGTGCCTTATTAGCACTTCTGTGAAACGAGACACGATTGTTTGCTTTCTGATTCCACCATGGAACAAATACTTTTTTTTTTTCAAAGATGTTTGTACTATTAGTAATTGGCATTGTTTTAGTTATTTCGTGGTTCTGTTTAAGCAATCATGCACAACGAAACAATATTTGTCACAAGACCAAAACACACAAGCTAGTATTTTGTGAAATCCCTGGTTAGATTTCAGGTGTTGAAGCAGAAAGCACAATGTAATATTTGCATTAGTTTCTACTCTTGTACAGCAAAGGCCACAATGGTTCCAGAATAAGCCAGCTTTCAACTAACCATCTTGGTTTTTTTATGTTTCAAAAACAGGAGTACAATTCAAAACTTTCCGACTTTGGCCTTGCTAAGGATGGACCAGTTGGAGACAAATCCCATGTTTCTACTCGAGTAATGGGAACATATGGTTATGCCGCACCTGAATACATAATGACAGGTAAAGTATATTTTGAAGCTGGAATTCTGTATTCATTTGTGAAATAAAGTTCATATTTTTCACTAGTATAGTGTATGTATTCACGGTATAAAGGATTTTTAAGTTATCATTTTATCACAAATTGTCACGTATGATTACTTTGTTGTCTTTTAAAATAACAATGTTGTGTCAAAGATGATTCTTGATTTATTAATAGTTCAAAAGTTTATACTAACATTGCATAAAAATTAAACATGTTGTGCAGGTCATCTGACTCCTAGAAGTGATGTTTACAGCTTTGGTGTTGTTCTTCTTGAACTTCTCACTGGAAGAAAATCTTTAGACAAGTTAAGACCTGCTAGAGAGCAGAACCTTGCAGAATGGGCTCTTCCTTTGCTGAAGGAAAAGAAGAAATTTCTAAACATCATAGATCCAAGGTTGGATGGTGATTATCCAATTAAAGCAGTTCACAAGGCTGCAATGCTTGCATATCATTGCTTGAACCGCAACCCGAAAGCAAGGCCTCTAATGCGAGATATTGTGGATTCATTGGAGCCTTTGCAGGCACACACAGAGGTCCCTATTGGAAAAACATTGACCATAATCAGTGAGGTTCCTGAATCTGGTTTGAAAATGAAAGATGATGCAATATGACTTAAATGAGGGTGGTGTTGTAGGCTTATCAGTTTCACTTCTTGTTAGAACAATGTTACAACACTTCTCATGTTCATTGGGGGAGAGGTTTTGCCTTAACTTCTTGTGTTTATTAACATGACATATAGGCAATTTCTTTCTATTCTATCCCTTTCTTTGCTTTTCAACATGGTTGTCATATATGTGCAGCTGGATTATTGTATGAACTGATATCAAGTTAAACAGAAACAAACAAGCAATAGCAGCAAAACAGGATATTATTAGACGCTCTTCTGTTTCCGAGAAAATAGTTTATGTCTGAGAATGTTTAAGAATTTTACATCATTATCAAATCACAAATTGTTATCTACGGTAAGTTTGTTAGTTGAAAGTCAGATTTTTTATAATTTCTTATTTGGCAATGTAACTTTTTTTACATTGCATAAAAACGAAACTGCTTCTTTTATTTGAATCTAATATCTTTCCAATATAATGAGAGAAAACAGTTCATTTTTTTTTCTAGCCAAAAAGTTTTGAAATTGTCCATTATCCCAATATTTCTTGCATAAAACAGAGTGAAGAACACATGACCGGGAGAGGCTAAGGAACATGAACTGAAATACATTTTCACTGCAGTATTATAAATTTTGTGTACTTTTCTCACTGATATACACCTCTTATTTTTATTGTTATCTGATCAAGAATCCTTGCAAGCTAGACTCTGAGATTCACCCTTAGGTCAAATGTGATTGTTTCTAAGATTAACCCCTTAAATGCGGGGTAATTGTGTTTACGGCCTATGTGTGTGGCCCACACTCAATAACAAACATCCTGGCCTAGATGGGCTTTGTTATTCTCACACCTTCTTCGCTAACTTCACCCTCTTATTTACAAAAGAAATGGTGTGAATTCACCGTAAAAAAAAATCAATACTAGTCTATATCTTTACTGAAAATAAAATTTCATGAATAGTAATTTTGAACAATTGCAAAAAACATCTATTCATGAAATTAGTAATTTAAACAAGACTAAAATATGTTTTCGATCTCTAATATATATCTGAATTTTGTGCTTGTTTTTTATAATTTTTTTTACATTAAGTCCTTAATAAAATAAAAATTTTATTTTTAATCTTTTATACTTTTTTTAGTCTATAATAAATTAATAAATTTTATATTTTTTTTCATTTTTTATTAATTTTTTTCAAAGGGACTAATAACAAATTTTTTTATTATGAAACAAACACAAAATTCATTATTTTATAAAAAATAAAAAATGTCAAAAACCAAAACCAAAACTTTTGTTTTAGAAGAAAACAAAAATTGTTTTTTTTATATTAAGAAACAAATATAAAATTCTAATATTTATTAGGAATCATAAATATATTTTAGCTTTTAAAATAATTTATTAAAGTGACATTATCTGTAACAATTAATTAAAATATCACTAGTTTTCCAAAACATTTTATTACTAGTGTATAATAAGGTCTATCATAGTATGATAATTGTTTTTTTTTTTAAAATTATTTCACTAATGAAGTTGTTGGCTATGTGTTGGAGAATTGTAGTATTACAGCCACGTCTCAAATTCAAACATTGCAAAATCGAAAAAGTACACGTGGCATGATACTAGCGAACTGAATGGATGTTGCTTCTTGAATCTTAACCACTTCAGCAATCTACATTCACAACCTCTCATCTATGTCTTTGTGGCCCCAACAAACTGTTAAGTATGCACAAGCAAGCGCAACTTCAAGCACCAACAAGGGATGCTCCACTCATAGAGCTCAACATAGAAACTAGAAACTAGAAGTAGCAGTCCTTAAGTTTTGTGCATAACCATAAACCATGTCATTGCCTACCACCACTAGTGGTCACTCATCTCTTTACTCTGCATTTACATTGCCAAGAACCACTCAAATTCACCCAACCTTGTTTTCTCCCACCACCAAGTTATTTTCTTCCAGAAGCCCCTCATATTCAGGTGTTTCCCATTGTTTCTCAAACACCCTTTCGCCAAGACCGCTGCCTTTTGCTGTTAAGGCTTCATCTGGGGTTGGCTCAGAAGCATCCAAACAGGAGAATGACAATAGTGAAGAAGAAGAAGAGGAACCGTATGAAGAGTATGAGGTGGAAATTGAGCAGCCTTTTGGACTCAAATTTGCAAAGGGTAGGGATGGGGGAACTTACATTGATGCTATTGCACCAGGAGGATCAGCTGATAAGGCTGGAGTCTTCAATGTTGGGGATAAAGTAATTGCCACCAGGTCTGCTATTGGTGGTTTTGTTTTTATCTCTCTTTCAGCAAGTTTCTTTATTTGGAGAGTTAGATAGAAGATTTATAGATGTGGTATAACTTTGAGATTAGTGGTTGGCTAGCATATCATGCTCAAGAGAGTTTACTGGAGGTCTTGTACACTTATTTATTCTTGGTTGGTTTATGGTTGTGGATTTTGATGAGTTTAACTTTTATACACCGTTAGTGTAAAACTTTTTACAATGTTACTAATCAGAAATCATGCTAAGTATGAATTTTATGATAAAAGTCAACAAACTTATTATATATGTCAGTTTGTGATTGTATGATCCTTTTCAATGTGACTTTATTAGTAACAACAACAACAAAAGTCTAATCCCATTAGGTGAGTGATCCATGATTGGATGACCCTTTTCAATATTTTTTACATTGGCTTCCAAGGGCCTAACGCAACCTTCTTCCTTTTCTTGGTCTTGGGACTTGTTATGAAACCATTGGCGTTGTTTCAGTATAACTTTGGTCCTTAAAAATAATTTAGACATGTCATAGAATTAAGGTTTCTGAATGGTCAATAAATTATCCTATGTATATTATATTGGGGTGGGGGGTTGGTTGTCTTTCTATATGTATGAAATGAACTTCAAAATCCTTTTGAGAAGTAAACTTGTATACTTTATGTTTGATTCATAATGTCCGAGTGGTTGAGATATGACCAATATCTTTAATATCTGCAGCGCAGTTTTTGGGACCGAAATTTGGCCAGCTGCTGAATATGGAAGGACAATGTACACAATTCGCCAAAGAATTGGCCCATTACTCATGAAAATGCAGAAGAGATATGGTCTGTTCAATATGTATGCATTTTTGCTATGCAGAAGAGATATGGTCTGCTCATTGATCTCAGAGTCATAGTTCCTTATTTTGACAGGAAAGAACATTGATTCTGGTGGTGAGTTAACTGAAAAGGAGATTATCAGAGCTGAGAGGAACTCTGGGTTTATCAGTAACAGAGTGAGAGAAATTCAAGTAAGTTTCATCATGGTGATAAAACGGCAAAATTACAGTCCTTACATTCTCAAACCATTTTGTATATAATAGTTTCTCTTCTATAGAAAGACGTCGCTGCTGTACTTCCATGTGGGGTACAAACATCCATTATCAATTCTCAAACTTGCAAAAATTTCAGATGCTAAATGCTTTGAGGAAAAGGGAACAGAAAGAGCGCAGGGAAAGGGATTTGAGGGAAGGATTACAACTGTATAAGTAAGACTTAGCAATTCAAAATCATTATCTTTTGAGTGAAATTTATTTTGCAATATATATAGGGCGTATTAGGAGAGGTATGAGAAGAGTTAATTTTGATTCTTGACCATGGAATAATATTTGGATAGCTATAATCAGATTTAAGTAAAATCAATATTGATCATCAATGCATAAGCATAATTGGTTATATGCTCAAGATTAGCTTCTTTTACCTTTCACATTCTCACTTGATACACCTTATATATATAATATTCAAGGTTGTGCTAGATTTATTAAATTTTTCCTTTAGGCTAAATTACTCACGTGGTCTGTTAATTTTATTTTAAGTTGCAGTTTGGTTCCTTATTTACTAAAACTAACACTAGTCGTTTTTGATTTTGAACTTTTTTATTGATTTAAGTTGGGAAACTTATCCCATTAAATTCATTTACGTGAAAACTATGTGATATTTGGACAAAAAAGGACATAAATAAGGTGAAAAAGCATGAAAAGTGTCTTATGAGCTCGTGGAAAACCGAAAATTTCCCAAGATCAACCGGAAGATTGCTCGTGAGACTCATTTTTCATGTGGTTTTTATCATGTTTATGTTCCTTCTTTGGTCTGAAAATGAGTTTGATTTTATAATTTTATTGTAGGTGAATATAATAGGGCAAGTTTCATGTTTTGAATAAAAAAAGTTCAAAATTGTGTCCCAAAATCGAAAATAATAAGTGTGTTACAACATTACTTAGGGATCATTTTACAAATTTTAGTAAATAAGGGATCAAATTGCAACCTGATGGAGCTCAAATTATAAGTATGTATGTAAGACAGAAATATAGAACTGTAATTGTATTAATTTGGAAATGGAGCAATTATCATTGATGAAATAATATGAAAAACTGACAGTAAGAAAATGACAAGATTGATAGCAAGCTAAACAATCCTCCAAAGCACTCAGGCTCCCACCATTCACGTATGGAATGATTCTGCTAACAGAAAACTCTCTACCCCGTTCTCTCCCCTCTAACTAACTTATATGGACCTCATAACACCCCTCATGCATCCCATGCATCCTCCTCTTATTCCTGCCACATCATCACTTAGTAACTCTTTTCCCACGTTTCCTTTCATACACTCTCCACACTTTGGGCTTGGGGCTGTCAAGGCCCAATTCCTCATTCACGTTCCTATCATTACCACCCTCTTCAGAAAGAGCCTTGTCCTCAAGGCTAAAATTTGGGAACTGTCCTCTGATCACAGCATTGTCTTCCCAAGTTACATCATCAATTGATTTCTTGTTCCACTGAATCAAACTTTGAGGAATGGAAACCCCTCCCTGCACAGTAACTCTTGAGCCAAGCACCTTGACTGGGTAAATCTCGTCATCCCCAATGACCTCTAACTCCTTGGGTAACTCGCCCTGTACTTGATAATCTCCAATAGCCTTCTTTAACAGTGACACATGAAAAACGGGGTGGATTCTAGACTGTTCAGGCAACTGCACCTTATAGGCTACTTCCCCCACCTTAGCAATAATTTGAAATGGCCCATAGAAACGAGCTGCAAGTTTCTGGTTTATCCTTCTGACAACAGATTGTTGTCTATGAGGCCTTAGTTTCAAGAATACCCAATCTCCCACCTCAAACTGCACATTTTTCCTCTTCAAATCAGCATAGTATTTCATTTGCTGTTGAGCTTTCAACAACTGTAGTTTCAGTTGATTCAGTGCCTCATCTCTATCCTGCAACTCCAAGGCTACAGCAGCCACCTTAGTCTCATTACTCAAAAATCTCATCAGATTAGGTGGTTGCCTACCATATACAACTTCAAATGGAGATTTGCCTAGAGATATATGATACGTTGTATTGTACCAATACTCAGCCCATGGTATCAAATATGACCAAGTCTTAGGTTGATCAGCAGCAAAACACCTCAGATAGCTCTCAAGGCACCTATTGATCACTTCAGATTGTCCATCTGTCTCAAGATGATAAGCTGAGCTCATCTTGAGTGTAGTACCCTGCAACTTGAATAACTCTCTCCAGAAATGACTCACAAATAATGGATCTCTATCACTGACAATTGAGTTGGGAACCCCATGCAATCGAACCACCTCTTTAACAAACAATTCAGCCACAGTCTTTGCATTGTACGGATGTTTCATCAAAATGAAGTGGCTATACTTGGAAAGTCTGTCTACTACAACTAAAACTGCCTCAAAACCCTTAGACTTTGGTAACCCAGTTATAAAATCCATAGAAATGTCCTCCCAAATAGCATTTGGTAAAGGTAAAGGTTGAAGCAGACCACCAGGGGACGTAGCAGCATATTTTTGCCTCTGGCACACATCACAAGCCCTCACATAATCTCTTATTGTTTTTTGCATCCCCACCCAATACAAATTTTCTGCTATGCGCCTATATGTTCTTAAGTAACCTGAGTGCCCCCCCATAGGAGTCTCATGAAATTCCTTCAACAGAGCAGGAATTGAGGGAGAATTCTTTCCTAACACCAAACGCCCTTGATACAATAATACCCCTTGCTGCACTGAGAACCCAGGTTTAGCACTAGGATTCAGCTCCACTTCTGCAATAATTTGCTGCACAGATGCGTCTTGCTTCACCTCTTGCAGTAACTGTTTGCTATCCACCCAAGTAGGACCAGATTTTAGTGCAGTTAGTTCCCCTTCATCATAACAACGTGATAGTGCATCAGCTGCCTTGTTTTCTGGCCCTGGTTTATACTTCACTTCAAATTGGTAACCCAATAACTTGGCCAGCCAACATTGTTGATCCGGAGAAGAGATCCTCTGCTGCAGGAAGTGTTTTAAGCTTTTGTGATCTGTATATACCACAAATTCCCTTCCTAACAAGTAGTGCCTCCAATGTTGAATGGAGAGAACCAATGCCATAAGTTCCTTCTCATAGACAGATTTTGCTAAATTTTTGTCAGATAAGGCTTTGCTAAAATAAGCAATGGGTTGCTTATTCTGCATTAAGACTGCTCCTATTCCCCTCCCAGCCGCATCACATTCTACTTCAAAAGGGATGGAAAAGTTTGGTAAAACCAACACTGGGGATGTGGTCATGATCTTTTTCAGCTGATTAAAAGCTTCTCTAGCAGTTTCTCTCCACAGAAAATTATCCTTCTTTGTGAGATCAGTCAAAGGTCTCGCAATTTTCCCATAATCTTTGACAAATTTCCTATAGTACCCAGTGAGACCTAGGAAACCCCTGACTCCTTTGACATTCTTAGGTTCAGGCCACTCTAAGATGCATTTTATCTTCTCAGGGTCCACAGAAACTCCCTCTCCAGAGATGATGTGCCCAAGGTAATCCACTTGCAAACAACCAAATTTACATTTGCTTCTGTTGGCTACAAAGCAATGCTTCATCAACACAGTTAGCACTTGTTTGAGGTGAGTAAGGTGCTCCTGCTCACTGCTGCTATACACCAGAATGTCATCAAAGAAGACCAATACGAATTTTCTGAGAAAAGGTCGGAATATATGATTCATGGTAGACTGAAAAGTTGCAGGCGCGTTCATTAGTCCAAAAGGCATCACCAGGTACTCATAGTGGCCATTGTGAGTCCTAAAAGCAGTTTTATGCACATCATCCTCATGCACCCGTATTTGATGGTAACCTGACTTGAGGTCTATCTTTGAGAAAACAGTTGCTCCATATAGCTCATCCAACAGTTCATCCACAATGGGAATAGGGTACTTGTCAGGAACAGTTGCCTTATTCAATGCTCTATAATCTACACACATCCTCCAAGAGTGGTCCTTCTTTTTGACCAAGATGACTGGACTTGAGAAAGCACTCATGCTTGGTCTAATAACTCCAGCTTGCAACAATTCTGCCACCTGCTTCTCAATCTCTTCCTTCTGGTGGTGTGGATATTTAT
Source organism: Glycine max (assembly GCF_000004515.6). NCBI lineage: Eukaryota > Viridiplantae > Streptophyta > Magnoliopsida > Fabales > Fabaceae > Glycine > Glycine max. Next base: position 9,597,859 of record NC_038244.2, read on the forward strand.
ACGGTCTGACATTGACTGGACCATGGTTGGGTAGTAGATTAATCTGGTGTACCTGCTCTCTTTCAGGTGGTAATGTTATTTGTTCCTGGAAGATTTGTGGAAATGAGCCCAGGACCTCTGCAATTCCTTTGTTAATTTGTTCTTTCCCCCCTTCAATCTTCACATTAGGGGACCACCACCACTCATTACTAAACTCTCTTTTTCTGTCTTCCAAAAAGGAGTTCAGAAAACCCTGTTGCAGCTGTCTCCCACTTTGGCCCTGCAAGGTTACCATTTCATCCTTATGCCAGAATTGCATAGATAAATCCTTCCAATCCATCACCACTTTCCCCAACGTGCTCAACCATGACACCCCCAAAACCACATCCAATCCTCCTAACTCTAAGACCAACGCATCAATCACAAAATTCTGGGTTCCAAGTGCGATTCTGACTCCCCTACAAACACCTTCAGACATCACTCTATGACCGTCTCCCAGTTTGATACTTCTCACAGTCGTGGGCGTGACTGTTAGTCCTAAGGCCATAGTCAGCTTCGGAGAAATGAAATTGTGGCTAGCTCCACTGTCAATCAGCACCTCTACAGTTACATTAGCAAGCTTCCCTTCAATCTTCATTGTTTGATACTCCCCCATCTTCCCCAATATTCCTATCAAATTGCACTCTGCCTCCTGGTCTTCTTCTTCCTCTGACCCCTCAGCTTCCATAGCCACGATTTCTCCATCATCGTTCATTGTCTCACCTTCACCCAGAATTAACAAACGCAAGGCTCGTTCAGGGCACTTGTGCAAAGTTGGATGGTACTTACCTCCACACTTGAAACATAGACCTTTAGCCCTTCTTTCCTCCATTTCTTCGTTCCTAACTCCTTTCCACTTCTCGGATCCTCCAGATCGGCGGTCGTATTCACCCTTCTTGCCTGTCGAACTCAAGGACGAGGTCGATTTGGAATTAGAACCAACAGAACCCGTTTTTCTACTCGGGTTGGCCCAACCCGAATTCGTAGATCTGGACATTTCCTTCTGGCCCGGGTTAAACCCGCTTCGGAACTTAGATCCAAGCCCACTGGGTTCACTGCGCCCCAGTAATTTCTTGCCATAGGCCCGATCCCCATCATCATCTTCTTCCTTCAGCTCTTCCTCCACATCTTTCGCCATCCTCATCATCTGCATCCGATTCTGTGGATTAAGAGTTCTCACCCTGCGTCGGATTGGTTGCTTCAATCCACTCATAAAGTATCCCAAATACTGCTCCTCAGGCAATCGTCCCACCTGAGATGAGAGAAGCTCAAAAGCTTCCACGAACTCCTCCACGCTTCCGGTTTGTTTCAATGTTGATAACTCTTCAAACGGATTCTCCAAACGTCGGCCACCGTAACGAGCAATCAACGACTTCTTCAGTTTTTCCCACGTCAACTGATCCTCCGTCTCCATCAACAAATTGAACCAGTGAATGGTTGCCCCCTCCATGCTCAGGCGAGCTAACTTCACTCGCATCTCCTCCGAAGTGTTCTGAACATCAAAGTAGATCTCAGCTCGCGTAATCCACGCAACTGGATCATCTCCCTCAAAAACCGGAAGTTTCACCTTCTTCCCCGAGAATCGAGACTCATAGTAATCATCCATCGATTTCTCGCTTTCATTAGAGTTCTCGTTCACCTTCTGACCAATCTGCTTGCTGAGTTCACTCAGTACCAAGCTCTGTTGTTGCATTTGTTGAGCTATCGACGTACTCTGTTCTTGCATCTGTAACGCCAATGCTTGCAAGGTGGATTTCACTTCACCCATCTGTTCCTCCAACAAATCAAGACGATCACCCATCTTCGGTTTTCGTGACGGCGCCAGCGGTGTAACGATCCGGCAGGTCGGACCAATTGATGGAGCTCAAATTATAAGTATGTATGTAAGACAGAAATATAGAACTGTAATTGTATTAATTTGGAAATGGAGCAATTATCATTGATGAAATAATATGAAAAACTGACAGTAAGAAAATGACAAGATTGATAGCAAGCTAAACAATCCTCCAAAGCACTCAGGCTCCCACCATTCACGTATGGAATGATTCTGCTAACAGAAAACTCTCTACCCCGTTCTCTCCCCTCTAACTAACTTATATGGACCTCATAACACCCCTCATGCATCCCATGCATCCTCCTCTTATTCCTGCCACATCATCACTTAGTAACTCTTTTCCCACGTTTCCTTTCATACACTCTCCACACTTTGGGCTTGGGGCTGTCAAGGCCCAATTCCTCATTCACGTTCCTATCATTACCTAAAATAAAATTAAGGGACCGCATGAGTAATTTAGTCTTTCCTTTATATATAAAATGTAATGTAATCTTCACTTAGTATCTGGAAATTGTCTTCAATTGATAATATATATATATATATAGTCCTTCATTAGCAATTATTTTGGAAATTTCAGTCTTAGAATCCTGAATGTCGTCCTTTCTGTTTCTCAGTCATTTATCTAACTGATTGAAACCCCCCATGCTTATGGTCAAAAACTGGTTAATAAAAAGACTTGCTTCTCTTTCCAAGCATCCAATTTGCATTATATGTAAATTAAAAGACTAACAATAATTGATGCTATCTCACTGAATACTTATAATACTACTGTGCACTCTTCCTGAATTAAATGCTGAAGGAATGGAAAATACGATGAAGCACTAGAGAAATTTGAGTCTATTTTGGGATCAAAGCCAGAACCCGAGGAAGCAGCAGTTGCAAGTTACAATGTTGCTTGCTGTTACTCTAAGCTAAACCAGGTATTTGTTTCCTTCTGTTCGCTACTTGGAACATGTAACTTGGTATTGGATTAGTTCTGTTGGAGTACAAGTGTGAGGTGAAATTTCGCATCGTATAGAAATGAGAAGATTGAGCACTATATAAGTGAAGACAAGACACATAAATTTGAGACTTAAGATTTTGAGTTAAAGTGTGATGTCAAATTTACTTGTGATTGCTCATGATCCATTGGTGTAAATTTTACTGATATTTACTCCCCTTGGTTGCATATGTATAATTTAGGGGCCAAATTATGTGTATGGAAGGACTAGTTTTAGTATAACATCCAATATCTTGTTTTACACCTGCTAGGTTAGGTCATACACCGAAGTCTCATAGTATTGCCCAATCCCAAACAAAACCTGTGAAAATTAAGTCTCCTGTTTATCTGACTTTTCTCCATGTAGAGATGAGTAGCTTTCTTGTAGTCCTTGGATTTTCAACAACAAGCATCTGATTCCTCAATTTGTTTTTTCTAATTTTTTTTATTCAAAGGGAAGAGTTGAACTCCAGTATCAAGAAAATTTATAATAACTCATATAATGCTAAGTCAACTAAGTTAAATCCCCTTGGTTATTTTTATTAATTTTAAAGCATTGAAGTTGGTATAAGTCTTGCCAACAAATGATTCTGTGATTTATCTATCTATTAATATACTAATAGAGTGATAAATTTCTCGTAACAGATTCAAGCTGCACTTTCTTCACTGGAAGAAGCTCTGAATGCTGGTTTTGAAGACTTCAAGGTAATAAACCGACTTCAAGTTACTCCATTATCATATTGGCTAACCATCTAACATTATTGCAATTTTAACAGAGAATAAGAACTGATCCTGACCTGGCTAACGCAAGGGCATCAGAGGAATTTGATCCTTTATTGAAAAGATTTGATGAATCTTTCATCAATGAGAATGCCATCAATGCCATTAAATCTCTTTTTGGATTTGGTAAGAAATAACCCTGGACAAAAGCATACAGTTCGGCTGACTAAGGAGTTGGTTGAGCAAAATGGTGTAATTATTTCCCATGTATGTATAACTCTATAGTTTAACTACACAGGTCCCTCATTTTTTGTCCCTTCAGTGAGATCTTGTTTTATGTACTAGTATAATCAAGCAAAATTATAAGAAACTTATTTATGATCAATAAAATTGTGCATTTCCATCACCTCCTACTTTGCTGCATGTTGTTTCCCTCCAAAGAATCTGATTTGTTTTGAAGCAGCCAGGTATGTATGAGAGGCTTGAATGAAGAGGATTGTGCTTGTTACATTCATGGACCATTATCATTTTTTTACTGTTTTCCACTTTTAATTCGTTTCACAAAATTTCCTTTGTTTCTAAAATTTTACATAAACATTTTCATATTTTATAAATGGATTGCAATTAAATCTCTATAGTGCAAAAATTTTAAATTATTAAATATTTATACTAAAGTTTTGTTTTTGAAATAATATTGGAGTAACACCAAAGATAAACTAACATAACAAAGCTGTAGGTTTTACCAATTGGATTATTTTAAAAACTGGAGTTACTATTTGATTTTGGACTTGAATTTCAATGTCTCGTTTCTCTATTTGCTCGCAACCACAATTAACTCCAAAAGCATAGACGTGAACTATAAATGTAAGCTGACTACATAGCATAACAATCAAAGTTTTTTTTTTAACAGCAAAACGAGAATATACTATTGAACACTAAACCTGCCACAAGGCGTGACAGTTTAGCAAATAGGGGTATACAAAAAGTGAATAACCATTTTAACATAACAATCCCATTAATGCTGTAAAAAAATCCAAATAATCAAAGTTTTAATGATATCAATACTTCATAGAACTCATGGAAGCATGCAGATACAAAACGTTGGCAATCAATGTAGCAAAAAGTTTTTTTTTTTTTCTAATACTAATATAGCAATATAAGATGACTACTTAGAAAACTTCTAAACAATGGATTATTCGTATGATGAAGGTATTTGACTAGAAATGGGAAGGATGAAGTCGAATTGCAAGCCCTTTTACTGGTTCTAACAAGGGATCATACTTAAACTTCTCATCAGGAATCACCAAATCCCACTTGAACCGTTTCACGATATTATGCATGAACACAAGTATCTCTAGTCTAGCAAACTCTTGCCCCAAACACATTCGGGGGCCACCTCCAAATGGAACATATGAAAATGGTGTAGGCCCTGCCCCTTCAAACCTTGAAGCATCAAAAGTTTCGGGATTTGAGAAGAGTGCTGGATCCTCGTGTGATGAACCGGTGTTCCAATGCAGCTATAAAAAAAGATCATATTTGAAATGATCAACATGAGACAAGGTTCTCTCCTTTTAGCATACATGCACTTGTTTTACTGGTCTTATATGTGTATAAAGAGAAATTATCACCAACAATTAGTATTGTTGGGTATCAAAAAAATGAAGGAAGCTTTTGGTCTATTTAACATAAGAAACCTGGATAGTTGATGGAAACATGAACAGAAAACAAAAAAGAAGAAAGATATAAAAGACTTCAAAGATCGAAATAAGGTTAAATTAAACAACTGAGTTAGTGGCTTAACTTAAAAAAATTATTGGCTGATGTAAGAAAATAATACTAATAATTGACAGTAAGAAGAAGAGTGTTAAGAGTACACTATAGACTGTAACTAGTCTCTTTAACCTTGATGTTCCAGTGTGTTTCAGTAATATCTTAATGATACTTATGAAAATACAAATTTGAAGCGAGAGTATGAAGTAAAGTTAAAGATGGGGTAGTATTTGGCTATTTGCCATCATAAAACGAGATATTCCCAAGTCCAAGGTGTGATTCCAATGAATGCAGAGCGAAGAAAGCATGATAATAGTAAAAAAACATTACAAAAGAAATGAAACATACCTTCCACCCTTTAGGGATGTTATAGTCACCATAGGTGAAATCCTTTATAGCTTCTCTGTAAGCACCACTCACAGGTGGGGACAGCCTCATGACTTCAGATGCAACATTCCAAGAGTATTTCATTTTCTGAACATCTTCCCATTGCAACAACTGCCCAGCCTCTTTCCCTTGACTAATTTCAAGTTGTTCTGTCATAAAGATAACTTCAACAATTATTCTGATCAAGTTTTAGGTAAGAGTATATGGCTGAAAATTAAAGGCACGAGAATGGTTGTCAGCAACAGCATGCTACAACAATCTTCTTTATACTACACAAAAGTAAACAAACATGTTCATTGTTCAGCGATTTTATTACTAACCTTTCAAGACATGTTCATAAACTTGAGGTAACTGTCCAAGATACTTCATGACCAATGATAACACTGATCTAGAACTATCGTGGCCAGCAAAGAGTAGAAGAAGTATGTTATCAATAATCTCCATTTCGGTCATAAACCTTCCATTGGGGTCAGATGTAACAAGCATGTGTGATAGAAGGTCTTGAGTAGGTGATGCCCTCTTCTCCTCCAAATCCACTTTCCTTTTCTTTAAAATCATTTCAATTTCATTCCTTATTACGTCTGCAGCTTTCATTGCACGATGAAACCTTGTTCCAGGAATGTTGAGGGGCAAGCCAATGATCCCTTTCAGAAATTCATCAAATTTTAAGGAAAGCTTTGATATATGGTCAGAGTCTTCAATGCTTAAAAATAAGCAACAAGCCAATTCAAACGTGTATAGCTGTACTATGGGATAGACAAGCACCTGCTCTTTTCCTTCAAAATTGCAAAGTAACAAAAACTAGTATTCAACTTTGAGAAAATAGGCTATGCATCAACAGTGTAAAGCAATCTCAAATCATCATATATGATAAGCTCGTTGACTTTTATAATAACTACCTTAAAAGTCATACCAACAATGATTTCAGATTGGTTGATCATGCTATATTTTTCCATTTCTAATGGATATAGTCAAAACCTGTATTACAGGTGTCCATCTTAGGACTAGTTTTGATCTAAGAGGTTATAAATCTAATAAATTTTATTTATTTATTTCAGGATGAATGTGAAAAGCAAAAGTTTCTAGCTGTGTATAAGGCCCTTCTGTAACTATCTGGTAACGCTAATCATTACCGACTAATGCTTAATCATATATACAGTTACAAGTGTTTGATTTAACCCAAACTTCATTGAAGAGAGTATATATCATATTTCCCAAGGATATGGTATTCCCCACCAAGGTTGGAAGAAGGGCCACAAAGAACAAGGTATTATTTAAGTACTATTTAGTATTGATCTAATTTTAAGTCTTAGGTAGCACAATTCTCATATGACCTACCCAACACAATTTAGCTGTTATGCAACATGTCTTACCTTCCCAATAGGTGTCTATATGGCGCTGAGCAATGCTATCCATTTTTGGCAAGTAGTTTCTGAGTGTTTCTGCATTAAGAAAGCTCATGAGCAACCTTCTCACCATCTTAGCCTCATCACCAACCTTATTAACCAGAGACAACCTTAACAACTTCCTTACCGAGCTAGGCCACCACACTTGAACATTCTTGTTCTCATTGCTAAATAGGAACTTGTTCCCAGCTGGCCCGCAAAACACAACAACAGGATCTCCAAACATTGAAGTCTTGAACACCCTGGCGTCATATTTCTCCACTCTCTCTTGTATGAACCTTAACACGTTGCCCTCATTCATTGTACGCAGAAACTCGAGGGTTTCTCCAACAATAGGACATCCTAATCTTCCAGGAGGAAGATTGAGGTTTGGATGTTTCCTGAGTCTGTCAGCTTTAGTGATGAAATGTAGAGAAAGGACAAAGAATGCCGAAACTGCTGGCAAGACTACAAGGTTGGTCACCTCCATAAGATTTAGTGTCCTTAAGACCAGACCATAACTATTGATGAAGGACACAAGACAATGGAGAGTATGAAAGACTATTCTGGGAACCGGGAAAACTAAGGTGTAAGATGGACGAAAGACACACAGAGCTTGCCCTTTGGAGACTGGACCAGATAAGATATATATAACTGGATTTTAATTTCATATATTGTCTATGTAAAATTGTAAATGAAATACGATCGATTAATCAGAAATTATTTTTAATTGTTAGAGTAACTTTTTTTTTAATGAAATGGGGATTTGTTATAATAATTATTTTAAAATCAATAAGTTTAACGTACATACAACCTATGGACTTCGTGAAAAAAAAAACGTAGGAATGTATTTTCGTTACGTTCTTAAGACCATTTCAATTAGTTCAAGTATTTTAAAAAATAATTAATCACATTAAAACTATTAATATTATTATTTTAAAATTATCTTTTTCTTATTTTTTATTTATTTAATTGCTTATCTAGAGAGAATAATTAAGTTAAAATATGTAGAGAAAAAATTAATTAATATATTTAAGAATTAAAAATAAACAAATAATTTTTTAAAAATAATCTTGAAAATTAATGTGGGTGATGAGGGAGTTCTTAACATCCTTCTTCACATATGCTTGTCAAATAGATGAACTTATTAGAATGGACAAAAATCAAGATGGAAGATATGTTTTAATATTATGTTAGATTTAAATTTAAAATCAACTTTCTAATAAATATATAAGTTGCGAGATAAATAATGTGAAATTTCTTAACATTTTATCTCCTATTTTTTATAATTTGACTCACCTGCCTTTAATATTTTCGTTGTCATCATATTTTATCTTTTATTGACTAGTTTTTTTCTTATATTTTATTGTTTTATTCAATTTGAAATTTCATTCTATAAAGGTAACATATGTTTTTAATTATCTTGATGAAATGATACAAGCTTCCCCTTTTTTATGAAATTATATATATATATATATTTATTATGTTTCACGTAGCTGTTTTTCAACCATCAACAGTTAACTTTTTATAAATTTATCAAAAGTATTTTTTTTTAATTTTATTTTAGGGGTTGTATTAAATTTATCAAAGTTAACTTTTTATCAAAAGTCTTATGATATTTATTTAATACTTTTTGATGAGGGCAACAAAATCTAATAGTAATTAATTAAATTTTTTTTACAACTTATAAAAAGTCTTTCGGTATTTAAAAAATATATAAATTTTGATGCATTATTTATTAAAAAGGATTTTGATGGATTTCATTAGATTTTTTAGTATAAAACATTTATCAAACAATATTATAAAAACTGTTGAGATTTTGTTAGACTTTTTTTTTTATTGGTTACTAGACTTTCTTTGTTGTTATCACGCATATTTGATTCTCTCTTTACTATTCTTCAAAATGTTTATGCCATATATATTTGATATTCTTTTGGAATAAAAAATGTCAAATATATTCCTCTCGGCTGCACTTTTTCATTTGTCTTATGTGCTAAGACTAGTCATATTTTCTTTTTATATTGACTATGCTCATCACATGCTTTAGACAATGTTTACGTAGCTGTTAATTTCATCATCCACATAATTCAATAACCTTCCTACAAATTTTCCACTCTCATCAGTGCCTTCTATTCCATTTAAACATGTCATTGAATTTATCATGAAATAATTGTAGTAATTAAAAAAAATCAGAAAATCAACTTATAATTTTAAATCTATTGGTCAAATCCAAAAATAAGAATAAAAAAATACTATTGTAAGAAAGATTAATATAGGAGGATATAAAACTAGAATAAATTTAACTATTAAAAGATTAAAAAAAACTATATTAATTTTACTTTTTTATCCAAACATCATCTTTCTTATTATTATTTTCACTAAATCTTGTAAATTTGAATGTATTTTTAAAATTCAGTCTATAAAATCCTTTTAAATCTTATAAATCTATAAAATTCTTTCAAATCTTATAAATATATAAAATCCTTTCAAATCTTTCAAGGAAATTTAAAAGTCATACCTAATATTTAAAATTCACAAATTTTTTTTATACTAAATCAATCTTTTAAAATCTTAATTCAATACATTCATTTACAACTTTTAATTCGTTATACAAAATTCCCTTTGTCTCTGAAACTCTAAATAAACATTTTCATATTTCAAATGGATTGCAATTAAATCTCTATTGGAGCAAAAAATATAAAATTATTACATATTTGGACTACAACATTTTTAAAATAATGTTGGAGTAACACTATTTTTCTTTAAGCATAACTAAGTTATAGCTTTTATCAATTGGATTATTTCATATTAGGGCTCTCTTAGCATTCAACTTGAGCACAATTTGCATTAGAAATCAAGGCCAATAGTAACTCCTGATTTAAAAAAATCCCATCACAAATAAGAAAACATATTTGTCTCCTTTGCCTAAAACTCTTCTCCGCTTGGTTTCTGGGTTTTAATTATGTGAATTGGTTTATCTAGGTACTCCAACGTGCAATTTTAGTCTCTGTCAGTTTTTCTTTAACTATTTTTGTAGGACTTTTATTTTATTGTAGGAATCAAAGATAATGTTAAAAATTTATAATAATTCAGGCAATCTTTTCAACCGAGTTAGACCCCTTGACTATTGATATTGAGGACTGATATAGTTGATGATATTACATGTGAAAGATGGAGTTTTATAATAAAAATAGACATGAAGAGGGGAGAAATAACAAAAAAGCATAACGTTTTCCTGGTGTAACTGGTTTGCAGACAAAAGTCTAGTCTCATATTCTTTAGGAATTCATCTGATTTTCTTATTTGGTTTTGTTGAATTTTAATGTCTCGTCTCTCTAATTGTTTGCAACCACGATTAACTCCAAAAAACTAGCATCAAGGAAGCATAGACATGAACTATATATGTATGTTGTACATAACAGAATAATCAAAGTTTTATTGAAATGAATACATCATAAAACTCATGAAAGCAGTTACAAAAAAGCTGCTAACCGATGTAGCAAAAAGTTTTATTAAAATACTAATATAGCAATATAAGATGACTACTTAGAAAGCTTCTAATCAATGTATTATGCGTATAATGATGGTATTAAACTAGAAATGGGAAGGATGGAGTCGAATTGCAAGTCCTTCTACTGGTTCTAGCATGGGGTCATACTTAAACTTCTCATCAGGAATCACCAAATCCCACTTGAACCGTTTCACGATATTATGCATGAACACAAGTATCTCTAGTCTAGCAAACTCTTGACCCAAACACATTCGGGGGCCACCACCAAATGGAACATATGAAAATGGTGTAGGCCCTGCTCCTTCAAACCTTGAAGCATCAAAAGTTTCGGGATTCGAGAAGAGTGCTGGATCCTTGTGTGATGAACCGGTGTTCCAATGCAGCTGTCAAAAAAGATCATATATGACATGACCAACATGAGACAAGGTTCTCTCCTTTCAGCATACATGCACTTGTCTTACACTTTTACCGTCTTATATTTGTAAAGAAGCAATGTTTTTCAGAATTTTTTGTCACCAACAATCAGTAATTCAGTATTGTTGAGCCTCAAAAGAATGAAGGTTGGTTTTGGTCTAATGTAACATAAGAAACATCAAATAGTTTATAGAAAAAAGAATATAAAAAAGAAAAAGATAACAAAGACTTAAAAGCTTGAAACAAAGTTAAATTAAACATCAACTGAATTAGTGGCTTGATTTAAAATATATGTTGGTCGATATAAGAAAAGAATACTAATAATTGAGAGTAATATGACAAGTTTTAAAAGTATAGACTGTAATGTAACTAGATATTTTGAAGCGTGTGTATGAAGTTAAAGAGGGGTCTCATTTGGCTATTTGAAATCATAAACGAGATATTTTCCCAAGTCCAAGCTGTGATATGAAAATACTTCATGACCAAGGTGTGATTCCAATAAATGCAGAGTGAAAAAAACATGATAGTAGTAAAAAAGCATACAAAAGAAATGAAACATACCTTCCACCCTTTAGGGATGTTATAATCAGCATAGGTGAAATCCTCTTTAGCTTCTCTGTAAGCACCACTCACAGGTGGGGATAGCCTCATGACTTCAGATGCAACATTCCAAGAGTATTTCATTTTCTGAACATCTTCCAATTGCAACAACTGCCCTGCCTCTTTCCCTTGACTAATTTCAAGTTGTTCTGTCATAAAGATAACTTCAAAATTTATCCTGATCTAGTTTTAGCTAAGAGTATATGGCTGAAAATTAAAGGATTATACTACACAAAAGCAAACAAACATCTTCAAGGATTTTAATACTAACCTTTCAAGACATGTTCAAAAACATGAGGCAATTGTCCAAGATACTTCATGACCAATGATAACACTGATCTAGAAGTATCGTGACCGGCAAAAAGTAGAAGAAGTATGTTATCAATAATCTCCATTTCAGTCGTAAACCTTCCACTGGGGTCAGATGTGACAAGCATGTGTGATAGAAGGTCCTGAGTAGCTGATGCCCTCTTCTCCTCCAAATCCACTTTCCTTTTCTTTAGAATCATTCTAATTTCTTTCCTTATTGCATCTGCAGCTTTCATTGCCCGATGAAACCTTGTTCCAGGAATGTTAAGGGGGAAGCCAATCATCCCTTTCAGAAATTCATCAAATTTTAAGGAAAGCTTTGATATATGGTCAGAGTCTTCAATGCTTAAAAATAAGCAACAAGCCAATTCAAACGTGTATAGCTGTACTATGGGATAGACAAACACCTGCTCCTTTCCTTCAAAATTGCAAAGTAACAAAAGTATTAAACTATTGATCACAGTACTATAATATAGCCAATCAATACTGTTTAATCATCAGAAAACTTGTAAAACAGGTGACCCTCTTAACTCTTAAGTCTTGTTCTGAGCTAAGAGAATATAAATCTAATAAATTTTTATTTTTTTTATTTCAGGATGAATGTGAAAAGAAAAAGTTTCTAGCATGTGTAAGAACCTTATGTACCTAACCACTAATGCTTAATCATATATACAATTTAACCAAATTTCGTTGAAGATTTTATTGACAGTTTGCTATAATATCGATATATATGTAAGATTGTTTGACGGACAAAATATATGTAAGAGATTTGAGATATAAGTAAAAAGTATGGGAGATATTTGAAAGATATGAGATTTGAAAAATATGTAAGAGTCCTATTAGAGATTTGTTTTAATAGGAAATTGGGTGAGTTTTGTAAGGATGAGTCGTGAGAATGAAAATAAGAGTGAGGGAGAGATTGCATTGCAAAAAATTCTACAAGCTAGATTTGTTTTGATAACAAATTTGATTCTTCTCATCTATAGAAGTAGGCAAGTTGAGCTGGACCACTATAAATTGTTTATGATTTGTTTGTGATGCTTTTACCCACTCACTAGTAGTTATGTAAGCATGTGAAAAAAGGATAAAATATTTCTCAATAATGTTGAAGAGGATGTGGTATTCCCCACCAAGATTGAAGAAGGGCCATAAAGAGCAAGTTACCTCTATCTCTATCAATATTTTGCTTGATCATTGATTCATAAATTTAATCAATAAGGTATCATTTATTATTTATCTAATTGTAAATCTTAGGTAGCACAATTCTCATATGACCTACCCAACACAGTTTAGCTGTTATGTAACATTTCTTACCTTCCCAATAGGTGTCTATATGGCGCTGAGCAATGCTATCCATTTTTGGCAAGTAGTTTCTGAGTGTTTCTGCATTAAGAAAGCTCATGAGCAATCTTCTCACCATCTTTGCCTCGTCACCAACCTTATTAACCAGAGACAACCTTAACAACTTCCTTACCGAACTAGGCCACCACACTTGAACATTCTTGTTCTCATTGCTAAATAGGAACTTGTTCCCAGCTGGCCCGCAAAACACAACAACAGGATCTCCAAACATTGAAGTCTTGAACACCCTGGCGTCATATTTCTCCACTCTCTCTTGTATGAACCTTAACACGTTTCCCTCATTCATTGTACGCATAAAGTCAAAGGTTTCTCCAACAATAGGCCATCCTAATCTTCCAGGAGGAAGATTAAGGTTTGGATGTTTCCCGAGTCTAACAACTTTAGTGATGAAATATAGACAAAGGACAAAGAATGCCAAAACTGCTGGCAAGACTACAAGGTTGGTCACCTCCATAAGATTTAGTGTCCTTAAGACCTTAACTATTGATGAATGGCACAAGGCAACAGAGAGTATGAAAGAAAGTTCTGGGAGCCAGGAAAACTGAGGTGTAATAAGATGGATGAAAGACACAAAGAGCTCTTTGTCTTTGGAATAGGACTGAATCAGAGAAGTTATATAACTTAAAAGCTATGATTATGAAGCACGGACTCACGGACACCGGATACCACTACCATGACGGTTAATATCTAAAATACACATATAATAAGAGAGATTTTAATTAAATAAAATATAAATAACATATTTTGGAGAATAATATTAAGAGGGTTTTATACAGACAAAATAAAATAATGTGATTGGTTGATGTTAAATTCATCTTTTTAAAATCAATCTTCTATATATATTAACTGTATTAGTTGTGTAAGTATTAAAGCCAACAAAAAATAATTTTAAACCAAACACTTGATAAAAAGTGTCAGACAAGTAAAAATTGAAAACGTGTCTCATGACGACACTTTAAACAAAAGAACTATTAACTACAATTTCAGTTTATTTTCGTAACATATATAAGTTAAGATCCGTTTTTTATTTTGAAAAATGAAATAAAAGATTATTTTTTTGGAACACAAAGAATATTTGATTATAAATTAAAACATAATAACTCTCTCAATTTTGTAATAAATCAATAGACAAATTGGTTAAAAGATTATTATTATCAATATAATTTATCTTAAAGTAGATGATTCAGATTAACACACAAACGGAGAAATAGAATAATTGAATATCCTTGTTTTTTAAGGAGACTAGTTAAAGAATTAAAATGAAAAATATTTTTATTAGAATGCACAAAATTGTATTATTTATGTTTTTTTATACTCTTCCACGATTTTCACATTAAATATAATTTTTTAATTTCTTAATCAATGACACCAGGATATATACTGATTAAGTAGATTTTTGTTTTTAAAGCAAAATAGTTGTTCCACCAGTTACAAAACATGAAAGCGATACTTCAATATTAATGTAATGACATTAGTCCTTGATGGCATCACTATAACGGCCGGCCATTAAGGCTTTATAAATAATAAAAAAATTAAAAACTAAAAGCATGCATCTAAAAGACTAAATTGAATATTTTGTCTTACCCTTTTGCTCCAATGAAAATCAATCAAGGGGAATAGAGCTTAAGAACGGAACTTGTATACATGGATACAACTACTGAACCGATCGACAAATGAAAGCAAAGCAAGCACTAAAGAAAATGGGGGATACAACCGCAGGAAAGGCTTAGTGGGATACATGATAGACTATGGCATCGTCAAATACACTAATCTCTTTGTTGGGACGATAATTAGCACTGTACCATAACATTTGTGACCTGCGGCATTGCCATTATTAGACACTTTGTCAGATGAAAGATATACCAAAAGTCCATAACAAACCTTGTGGCTGTTAAATGGCCACTTCAGTGTTTGTGGCCTCTTGAAATTATTTTCTCGTTTTGCAATGACAAAATGATAAAGTTTGTGTCTATCACTTCCTCTCTTCTGTACCGTTGATGAAGTTCTGTCGTGTGCAATACTTCTATCTATAAGGGTGTTGTTAATTATTATTTTCAGACTAATGGTTAAGAAAATAAAAATATAAAATGCTTCATTCACAATATATTATTTATGATAATAATGTATTTTTTTGTTATTTTTAATACAAAATATTATTTATTAATTTTTAGAATAATGATGAGTTAAACTGAATTTATATGTTTTCTTTTACATTTATTTTTTTAATGAATAAAAGAAAAAAATGGAATAAAATAGTGATAGTTTATTTATCAAGGGCCGGGTATCTGATTTGAGAAAATATTTTTTATTTTTATTTTATTTCTTGTTTTTTAAAGATTGTAGGAGAATTAGTAAATATATTTTTTATGTCATCTACTAATTCTACTATTTTTATAATTTTTTTTAAAATAAAAGTAAAGTGATAATAACATAATATTTTTGTGATTAAAAATGAAAGTAAAAAATAAAATCAGATTTTTTATTATATATAAAGGCTGAGAAACACGTATGGAGTATTGTTGCTTTTATTCTCTTTGTTATTTTTATTAGTTGAATTTATATTGAAATAAACACACAATATTTCTAACTTCAATCACATCCGAAGCGGAGACGCAATGAACCCTAGCTTGAAATTCCTTTACGTGGAGACCCTAGATTAATGCCTTGCATGAAAATGCATAACCCAAACCTTGCAAGAAATGGGAAGGAGATTTTGTGATCCTTGATAAACCCACGTGTCCCATATATTAAAGGAAATATCCTTGTCCATACTTAGTCTATGGAAGCGTAAGTGACGAAGCCGGTTCAGATTGATTGGTAGAATAAAGATATACGTTGGCTAGATTGTGTTGACTCTATCATCGTTTGGCTAGAATTTTAATTTTTTAATTCAAATCATTCATCATGGTTGTTCAATACGATAAATGAAGTGGAGGACAGATGTTTAATTCAATCATCCATCTGGAGTTACAACATAGTACTTAATTACAGTTTAGTCTTAATGTGGCGTTCAATCTCATCTAATTCTATTAATTCAACGTATGTTTAATTAATAAATCACTACATAAATATTATTTGTCACTTCCCTTATGACTTTATATATAGTTTGCAAATATCTTATAAAGCCATCAGCGTGAATTCAAGTGTAGCATATATATATAAAAAAAAAACTACGTACATAAATACTCATTCGTTTTTCTAGTACAGTTTAATTCATCATAACATAAAAAAATAAAACGAACATGTTTCGTCTCTTTGAAGACATAGAAGTTGCTCTAACTACAGCTAGTTTTTTTAAAAAATTAATAATCATCAAATTAGAATCTTTGACTTTTTAATTAGTGAAACTTTAAAATATTTTTACAGGTTTCTATTCTTACGAGGCTAATTTTTAAGGCTTAATCATGTTAAAGGTCTTCGCCCCTTTTTGATATATGATATGTTAAAGTTAAAGCTCAACTATGTTATCGACTAAGTCACATTTATTGGGCGGTGTTATTTAACATATACCTACGGGAGAGAGAAAAATAGAAACTAGCAAAGTTTTCCACAAGGTGAATAATTTAATCTGATTCTTATCAATAAAATGTTTGCGAAATCAAATCATCCCACGGACCTCAGCCGCCTCATACAGTTGGCTCAGATAAGAGATGAGTGGAAAAGGATTGGACGTATCAAGTGGTGACAAAGTTGATGGTTTAATTTCGTTTTGAAAACATGTGTTGAACATTCAAACTTCCGTGGTTGAGATTATCCAACACAAATTTATCGCATTTGTCTACTCCTACATCATCATTCTGAGGAAGACATCATGTTCACAATCTGGAAGAAGCTTTAGTGAACTCTCTATCTCTATATATAGTTGCCATTGTCCTTTTCTCTAATTTAGAAATATGCCAATTTTAGCAACAATTATGTCTAAAACTCCATGCACACCCACTATTCAAGGCCTCCATCGCTTGAGTTTTATTTCTTGCCACAACACTAATTTAGTAATTTTATAACCAATGTTTTTAAAAATATCTATAGTTTGAGTTTTATGACCAAAACACTATTCAAGGCCTCGATCGTTTGAGTTTTATTTTGTTAAAGTATTCTAGAGTGAGAGGTCATTAAAAAAAATATTTAAGAGGGAGTAAATTCGGACAAGCTCCTGTAACATTATTTCAAAACAAGAAAACCTGTGAACAAGTTCTGAAGAATCTTATAATTTGTGTATATACATGTATAAGGATTTGAAGATAACCGACGAAAGTTTTCACAAGCAGCCATAATTTTTTTATAACAAAAATGCATGGCAGAGATGTTTAATTATGAGTTTCTTTGGGTATGCATATTAAACATGATTCAATATTAACACAAGCGGGACTAGAATTCCTACGTACACACCGAATCAATTATTCTGCCTCTCACAACAGCTATAAATTAAAGCATGCAAATGTGGAAATTAATGTATGTAAAACCTAAGGATTGGTAAAACATTGTATTGTATTTGTTGTGTGCCAAAGAAATGAAAATGTATCGAAATTAATGTATGTAAAATGGAAATTAATTTCCTTGGAATGTTGTATGTTCGTGGTGAAAAGTCAAAAGGTTGACTTCATTCCAAATTGAGTTTAGGATTTTGTTTTCCAAAATTAGAAATTATAGCAATTTGGAATCACAAGCACCGTAAAGAAGTTGTATATATATATATAATATATCAAAGAAGATAATCATCGCCTCTCTAAATAATAATAATAATTTACTATTGTTATTATCATACGAAGATAAATCATTAACTTGGTAAAAAAATAATATAGCAAAAAAAAAAATCAATGTAATAATTTATTTAATTATATATGAGTAAATATATTGAAGGACATACAATTGTTTTTTTTCCTGACCCATACAATTGTTAAACATAACCACCATCGCAAGTAAACAATTAAATAAATAAATCGTCATCCTAAAAGGTTAAATTTTAGTTAAGAATTAAAACATTTATGATAGTCCTTATTATTAATGACAGAAGTATTAATTATGATCGAGAACCCAATTTTGCTATCTGAATACACACAAACAACGCATTTAATAGGATTTTGGAATCAGAAAAAGAAATTTATATTCCATATGGGACATTTATTACATTGGCGCTGCCATAATAATAGTTCCACCAACAAAAAAAAAAAGCAGCGATAATAATAGGTTTAGGTTTGGAATAAGAAAAATATGAAAAAAAAAAAACATTAAAAAACATGCGGTGAGCGTGGATCGAACACGCGACCTTCAGATCTTCAGTCTGACGCTCTCCCAACTGAGCTATCCCCGCTTGTTGAAATAATTCTCTGGTTAAAATAAATAAACCTATTCTAACAATTGATACACTAATCTTACCTGCACAAAGAATATCATGAAAGAAATAAAATAACTAAAACAAAACGTAAATTACGAAATTAATTTCTCCCACGGGAAAAGTAAATGGAGTTATCCACACTTTCATTTCTCTCTTTACAATTTATTGAACCCTTTTCATTTTAGTTACTTATATAATAATAATAATAGTATAAAAAGTAAAACTAAAACTGGTACGCCTTTAAATTTGGAAAAAAAAAAAAAAGTCTTGCTTTGACTTATTTAAACTGACGATACATCTTATATTATATAGATATTTGTAAATATAAATAAAGTATAAATTTAAAATATACTAAATATAAAAATTAGCTGAATTTTAATTATTTTTGTTTGAATAAATATTTTATTTTATTATAAGATCATATCAATTTAGTTTATTTAATCATTTATAGGTTGAAGAGAATGATAAGTTGAGCGCTAGCTAAATTATTGCCTTATCTTTCTTAAGTTTTTAATTTTCAATCACCAAAATTGCCAAGTTTGATTTAGTTATGAGTAATGATGATGATAAAAAAAATAGATGAAATGATAATAATAGATGTTTACCGTTTTGAATTAATTGAGAAATAAAAAAACATATAAAGAGAAAATTAATGAACGATAATACATAATCACTTCACTTATTTTAAATTTCATTAACACTTCTATTTTTTTCTATCATATCATAAATTTTGTAATATCTTTAATTTTTTTCTCTCTAAATGTTTTATAATATAATGGGTGTTGATCAAACATTTTTAAAAAGATATTTTAGAAGGTGTGATGGAAAATAAAGAGATATATAAGAAGAAATTGGTATATGTATGAGATGAAAGAGAAAGTGAGAATATATTTTAGGATTTTGAGATGTGATGAAATTTGTGTTAAAAAATAGTTGTTTTAAAATTTGATTGTATGAGATTAATTTGAAGTGAGATTGGCACATGGTGAGAATAGAGAGAGGGGAAAGGAATCCATCGAGGTGAAGATGGTGTGGAACAGCATGGTGGTGTTGAGAGTGGCACGTGCCTCAGCGGAAGCGTGGCAATGCATTGCGGAGCCTCTGAACAGTGAGCAGATATTGGATCTGGTTTGCTGTTTCCCTCTCCATCAACTCGCTCTCTTTCTCTATTCCTTCTTCTGCACTCCTCAATCCAATTTTTACCATTTCCCTTCTCACTCCGACTCTGACCATGACGATTCTTCCGATTACCAATCCTCTTCAGACTGAAACCAAACCAAACTCAATAGGTACTTTCTAACTTCACTTGGCTATTTAATTATAAATTACATCCTCAAATTACCAATACCCTAACACTAGGTATCTTTCTTTCTCTTTTAGAAAAAGACAAAAATGTTTACTTGTAGTTTTTTTGTATGACTTTGCCATTATTCTTTAATCACAATTGAACTTTTATTTTGATAATCCCCATGCATAGTTAGGTTATGGTGGTCGAACACTAATTTTGATTAGAAAGGCTTAAGGAGTTGCATCTTAAGTTTTTTGTTGAAAAGAAAGGAAGAAGGTCCGTCTATGAGAAAAAGAAAAAAAGAAAAAAAAGTGTCGCTTTGGTCCTATGAAAATATATTATTAGGTGCATCCAAATTTCTCCAAGAATGGTTTTATTCAAATTCCATCATTATTGTTAAATGATGTTGAAACTTGAACTTAAAGCCTGATGTTGTTGTCATTATGGTGTAAGAGGAATCATTTTATCCATCTCTCTGACAAGAAGAATTTCTGCATACCTAAGTTGAGTTCATTTTACTAGAGAGGTAGGAACATCTATATATATTGTATGCTTGTTAGTTATGAAGCTCAAGTAAGCATAAGAATTTGAGTAAAGTGCACCAGTAAACCAGTGACAACGTAAGATCTTAACAACTTCCATTCCAGACCATCTTTGAACAGCTTTATATTTTGAGCCTAATCCCTCCTTTGTGTCTCTCGTTGACTTTTGTTGTTGCTGGAGTGAGTTACAAGTGTGCTTATTAACAAGTACAGAAACACGAATGGTCAAGGGAATACCATTCGTGGGAGCATTAGTTCAATTGCCATTACACTATAGTTATTTTCTTTTAGATAACAAAAACATCTTTTGCCACCACTACTACATTGCTGCCACTCAATACCACGGTCAGGACCACCACCACCAATGCAACTTTTGGAATCATTCTTTTCTGACCATACCAAACATAATAAGAGGAATGAGAATTTCTTTCCATTACTATTCCCATCAATCAAAGCCATTCCGATGAACCTAAAGTTTGCTAATTGGTTCGTATAGAAATCCGCAGAATACCATTTCCACACTAGTGTTGTCAATACTCAATGTTATCACAAGAGTTGCTGTTTTATGGTTGGAAATGTTATCCAATAATCCACAATATGTGTTCACAATATGTTCTTGTGATTACTCCTGCAGTTAAACAAATTTTGACAAGTTGCTAGAAATTTTGAGTTTATACATTAGGAAATCCTGAGGGCGAGCCCTGGTGCAGCGGTAAAGTTGTGCCTTGGTGACTTGTTGGTCATGGGTTCGAATTCGGAAACAGTCTCTTTGCATATACAAGGGTAAGGCTGCGTACAACATCCCTCCTCCATACCTTCGCATAGCGAAGAGCCTCTGGACAATGGGGTACGAAGTTTTTTTTTTATACATTAGGAAATCCTGCTTAAATTTCTTGTAACATTAGTTCTTCGATGAAATGTCGTGTTCTTTTGGGAATTTAGATTATAAGAAGGACTTTTGCTTTGTATTTGTCCAGATTCTGGGATAATTTGCTGCTAGTTATTATCGTTAGACTCTTTATTATAATTTGCTGCTAATTATCTCCATGAAGTGATGTATTGATAGACTTTGAGTGGTAAGACACGAGATCCTCAATTGCAGTCTCTGGTTTCTCACTCAGTCCCTTATCTGATGATGAAAGCTTTTTCTTTTCTTTTTCAGAATAAGATGACACCGAGGACTTTAGTAGTGTTCAAGCTATCTCCATTGTATAAAAGCATCTTTTACACTTAGATTTTTGTAGTTGATTGATTGATCTCTCCACATTTTATACCCTTGTAAAGAGTGATTTGTGAGTGGTAATATAATTTTAAACTGCCCTTGAAAGGGAGTGTTGTTATATAACTTACTTCAAAACTGAACTTTGTATGCTATATAGTATATACCTTCAATGATCACATATTTGGGGAAACCACCAAAAGGGGCAATTATTTTTATAATTTACCAAATGGGGGTAAATTTCAAATTAATACCCACAAAGGACAAAGGGATAAGTGGTAGGATAGGCAAAGTCATAAATTGTTACACTTTTTTTTTTTAACTGAAGTTGTGAAAAAGTAAATGATTTTTTTTTTAATTAGGACTTTAAAGTTGTAAATTGATTTATGACCGAAAGTTTTATATTTTTTAAAATAGTTATTAGAAGTTATAAACTGATTTATGACTTAAAAGTCATAATTTTTTCTTAAAATTAATTTTTAACGAACTTAAATGAGTTTTAAATATAGTTTTATTTAATATTTTTGTATATTTTTTATTTAATATTC
The DNA here is from genome assembly GCF_000004515.6 of Glycine max. Lineage (NCBI taxonomy): Eukaryota > Viridiplantae > Streptophyta > Magnoliopsida > Fabales > Fabaceae > Glycine > Glycine max. The sequence continues at coordinate 9,620,080 of NC_038244.2, forward strand.
TCTATATTTTTGTATATTATTTTATTTAATATATTTTCTATATTTTTATAGTATTTTATTTAATATTTTTTATACTAATCTTAAGGATTATTATTTGTTTTGTAAATTAGAAAAATAATATAAACATAAGACTTAAATTTAAATGAATGGTTGTGTGATGCGGACAATTTTAGACACTTCAAACATAGACAAGATACAAGGGAAAGGAAGGTTAGTCATTAATTTTATACATAATGAGATGGATGGATCAATTTCAAATAAGTTTAAGAAATGTTGATTGTGTAAAACTGAAGAATATAATCGTATTAATTATTTATATAAACAAGTTAATAGTTAATATTTTTTATTTTTAAATTTTATGCTTGTGTTTAATTTGTATTGTTCATTTTATATTAATGTATTATGTTTTTATTTTGATAATTAGTTTTATTATTAAATTATTTTTTGTTGTTAATATTAAAATAATTTTATCAAATAAAATTAATTATTAATATTGTACTAAATTATTAATTTATTTAATGGTAATTTTAAAAATTAATTAAAAATATTTGAAAAGAATTTAATATTATTTGATCAATTTTAAGTTAATATTATTTTTTAATATTAGTAAAAAAATATTTTAAAAAGTGATTAAAAACATTGAGCTAGAAATTAAAAATTAAAACTAATTTAAATTCATTAAAAAATATTTTTTAAAAAAGTACGAGTTCTAATAACTATTTTAGAAAAATTTAGAAAAATTAAATTTGAGGTCGTAAATCAATTTACGATTTCAAAGTCGTTATTAAAAAAAATCATTTACTTTTTTACGATTTTAGTAATAAAAAAATCATGCAATAGTTTACTATTTGCCTTCAGAGGTTGTAAGTATCCTACCACTTATTCATTTGTGGGTATTAATTTAAGATTTATCCCATCTGATAAATTACAAAATTAATTATCCCTTTTTGGTCGTTTTCTGACTTTTCTCTCACATATTTCTGAAAATTTGACATTTTTTCATACTTTTTTCTTTCCTTTAACATGAGGTCGTTGGGGGCTCATGAAGCTAAAGAATCAATGGTAGCAGTACCACAATTCAAAACTAGGATGTGCAGTATTCCTCTCAAGTGTTTTCTTTTTGGTTCTGGTTCGAAGAAAGTTCACTATTATTCTCAAGATTTAGAATGGAAGGAAAAATGGTAGGGAAAATTTTCTTCACTTCCATTTTTGTCTCCTCTCCAATATTAGTGTTAGGAGAATCTGGAGGATGTTGACAAAATTATTCTCAAGATTTTAGAAAAAAAATATATATATATCTTTTAAGATTTTATTTATTTGCTTCTTTTCTCTGTTAATATTTTTAAGAGTATAACAGCATATTGTTGTTTTTCCTCCTTTCTTTGCTAACCAACCAATGGAACTCTTTCCTCTCCTTTGAGCCAATCTTACACCTTTGAAGCTCCTTTTGCCTTTGAATTAGTGAAAATAGAGCCAATCTTGCATAATATATTAAGGTGTATTTGATACACATTATAGAGTTAAACTTTCAAAGGTCTATTTGTACATAACAATTTTTAATTTATATTTCTGAAACCATACAAATAAACTACTAGAAATTTATCTCTACAATGTCTAAAAATAGACTTTTAGAAATTTAATTTTGAAATACAATTATATATATATGAAATAGAATTTTCAAAGTTTAATTTTAATGTAAGTAAAGTTAAATACAATTATATTTGGAAATTTCTATTTACACTCCCTTATTACTTGTACACTCCTCTTCCCATTTTTATTTTGAATTGTTTCACAAACTATACCCATTAAATGCACTCCTCTCCTTGCCTTGCCTCCCCTCCCCTCCCATATACACTCGCTCATCCTTCTTCCACGAAGCCAGCTTTTGAAAATCCATGCTATAATGAAAATTAATGATCCAAACTAAAAAAGAACACTTAGAGATGGAGAGAGAAGATGATGAACCATGCACACAGTCACAACCTTGGAAGATTTTTAACCACAAAATCAAATTTATCAATGTTGAAATCTGCAATCATAAAAGCCAAATTTGAATTTGAGAAAACTTCTATTAATAAACTCTGTTTATTCAAGGTAACAAGGACGAAGCACCGAGGTGTTTGGGTGATCATGAATTTCCACTCTCCTCCTTCGACGTTGATATGTGTTTACACCACACCGGCACAAAGAACCACGAGGTTTTGCACAATTCCTCACCAGAGAACGTTCATCTTTCCTTTGATCCTGTTTGGTGATGTCCACGCACAATAAGAGGCCACAATCTTCAATCTTGCCGAATCTTTGTTTCTCATTTCATACATTGTAACGGAAGTGTCACTTTTTGTTGTACACTTATAACGGAAAAATACTTTCTGGGAAAATATATGTTTGGAAATTAGTAAAAAGTCACTCATGGAGGTGAGAATAGCAATTTTGGATATAAGAATAGCAGCACATCGGTTAGGCTACTTTTGAACACTAATAAGTCCATTTATGGATGTGACTGGACTCAGTCCAACCAATAAGTAATATTTTTTTCATTATAGGTTTTTTTGGGTCTATTTTAGAAGTTATGTATCTTAATTTCCTTTATGTATTTATCATCTTAATTTTTTATACAATTACAAAATAAATATTATTGTAAAATTGTATTATATATCACCTTAAAAAATATATAATGAATAAAAATATATCTTGTTTACTCTAAAAAAACAAATCTTGTTAATTTCTTTATGTATTTATCATCAAATTTGAAATTACTAATTAAACTAAAGTAATCCTTTGCAAGTTAATTCATGGGCTCTCATAGTCGTCCTCATCAACTATATCTTGTTCAGAAGTCTTTGCATCACAAAAACGAAGTCATAAATTAAGGTACAACTGAATGCTGAAAGAAAAACTGAATGAGACTGATATTGGATGTATCATGACTATCATCAAACATTGATAAAAAAAGTATTAAACCAAAGAGACAAAATTCTAATTGATACCCAAAACAGAACATGGAACATGTATGCCAGTATTCAATGTTCATTTCGTTCCTTTTTATTTCTCACTTATCTTATCTTTATCAAAACAAAAAATTGGGGTGGACAAGTGTAACTTGAATGAGCTTTGAGTCAAGTAAGCAGTGGAGTTTGAATCCTTCGTGCAACATGTATGCCAGTATTCAATGTTCATTTGTTTTTAATTTTTCAGAATTTTTAAATTAACTGGGGCAAAATATGAAATTTAGCAGACGCTGCCACTTTTCAAAGTTCCATTGACCCTGATTCTAAAACACGAATAATCTTGGTCTATAATATGTGTGAGTGAACACAAACGTTTCCAAGGGTTTAGAAGGTCCACAATCATATAGTTTTATATTCTTGAATCTTGATTAACTTTATGTTGGTCAAGTCGTCTATATAACTATATTTAGTCAATTTGTTCACATGAAGACACTGATGAAAAATGCTAACATCAGTAGCGTTTTGAGTGGGTAATCTTTTAAAAATGAAGTGATGAAAACGCTAATAGTATTAACGTTTTATACACGTAGTGCACATTGTTGATCTCTGAAATCCACGTGTTGTCCATTTGATTGAGATATCACTAGTTTTTTATAAATAAATATTAATTTATTAAATTATTAGTTTTATTAATAAAGAGATCGAATCTGTAATTTTTTTCTTTTTCTTTCTCTTTTATTCATCAAACTCTCCTTATATATCTCATGTCAAGATATTAATAACGTTTTCAAAACGCTACTACCAGTCTACCACTATAATATCCTACGTGAATAACATATGGGCAGTTTAAACTTAGAAAAAGAAAATAATTTCTGAAAATATTCTATCGACTAGCGATTCTACCGTTAATTGCCCTACTTTGGGTATACGTTTCAAAACAATCCTAATCTGATTAAATGTTTGTAAAACTATTACCTTACTACGATGAATGATCAATCAGCCAAAAATAAAAGGTAAGGCAGTGGGTATAGTTAAAGCAAATGGAACATACTAAAAATAAAGGCGGGATTATAATTGATAATTGAAATATCATATCCCAATGATGCACCTCATTTTCTTTGTTTTGGTTGCTATTTTTAGAAATTGGATGTGTATTTAATTCAGATTATTTTAATTTTTAGAACTTCAAAGAAAAACATTGCAGTTTTTTTTATTACCAAACATGCCGGGAGTGTTTTTCTTTGTTTTTGATCTGTGAGTAAGAATTTTTTACATTGGTGGGGTGTATGTCCCCATGCTTTGCTGACTCTGTGTGAATGTGAGCTACCACGAAAACTCCCTTAAATTACGGTCCAAAGTCCAAACTGATTCAGAGAGGAAAGCACTCCATAGCTACCCCAGAACCTTCAAAAAGCATTTTTGGTATCTTCATATGCCTTTTCAAATTCAATGATACACCAATAGGGAAAAAAAAAAGTAACGTTTAAGTCAATCCATCATAAAATTTATGAGTAAATAATTCATTGTAAAACAAATTAATATCATCATTCAATCCTTAATTCACATATAGAATCAATAGAAGTGTATTTGATTTGAAGTTTAATCATCCAACCGAGGTTTAGGGTTTCCTTCTCATAAAATATTGTTCCTCTTTGACAAATCTTTTTTACATTTAAGTTAAAACTTATTGTGACTTTCATTCAAAGTGTGATTGAGTTTAAAGTTACTTTTTTATTATATTTTGTTGAACGTAAAAAGTTACAAACATAAATCAAGTTATCTTAAATTTATAAAGTTGAGATCAACCGATTTCTCAGTTATAGATCAAGTTACTTTTTATTTTTAACCGATCTTTAACTAAAATCATTGCTTTAGCTTTTATGCCCTGAAACAAATTTTTTAAACACTCAATGCAACTAGTGTTGAAAAAAAAAACACCCAACTATTGCTTTAGCTTTTGTGCATTATAATAGATGTTTTTTCGTTGAACGTAAGTTTAAACGCTTAATCAAACACACATTAATTCATCTGGATGGGAATGAGTTAAAATTCCTTAAGCAATAATTCAAATTCAGGTATTATATATGAAAAAATGTGATTGGAAAATTCATAACTAAAGTAATAATAATTTATCGCAAAAAAAAGTTAATGACTTTTTAAAAAATAACAAGTACTTCAAATAACTCATAAGAAAATTCCTACGGCAATTCGTGATATATATATATATATATATATATATATATATATATATATATATATATATATATATATATATATATATATATCTTCAGTTAATCAGAATGTCACTTTTTCAATCATTGAAGTTACTGTGAGCATAAGATTTGCCTCTTATATATCCATGATAACCCGAACATATATCTATCGAAGTACACATTAAAAAATATTGCAAGATTAGCAACTTATGATAGCTAATAGCTTACATACTTATTTAATACTACGATAGATATATGTCTTATAAAATTACTCCATTGTGTCAAAGTTGTGCATTTCCTTCACGATCTAAAATCTTTATTTATTTAACATCAGCATTTTTTATGATATTTTTTACCAAAAATATATTTGAAATGTGAAAAAAATACTTCAAATAACATTAATGCAAATAGCATATGAGGAATAAATTGTCAACATCCAATGCCAAGACTCAAGAACAAGAATATTGTTTTCATTCTCTTTCGTTATGTTTTTTGGTAGTTCAATTCATTCATTTCCAACCAAACCTACCATATTTGCTAATAATTAAGTGATATCCCACATTGTTGAAATGCTTTGCTACTTTCTAAAGTCTATCTAGTCTATAGTACATATAAAAGAAGGTAATGCATTATGTAGTCATCATACAGAGCTGACCCATCAAGACACTATGATCACGATTCCTTATAAACTTTTCTTTCGGGGGGTAAAAGTTAAACAATAGTTTGCAAACTTAAAAAGATGAAAATATGTAGACCCCAAAGAATTATTATGATCAAAATTTCCAGCTTGTATTCCTTCCCTTTTTTCATATGGCACATATATACTATATTCTTCTCTAACACTATAAGTTATTTCAATCCTACCTTTAAGCTTTCTAGGACCATTTGCAAAAGTCTCCCACTTGCCCACCATTATAGGACCCCTAAAAGCGCAATAATTCGATAGAGTCGATTTTCTATCAAAACCTTTACGGCTTAATTTGCTTTAATTTTGTTTTAATTGTATCAAATTTTATTGCATTTCTTTTGTGGTTCATATTAATATTGGGATATTTGAACGAGACATATTTTAATTCATATGAATCTGGTTTTAGTATGGAGTTGTGCAATGGAAATGCGTCCTTAAGAAGAAGAACACCGGCACTAACACGAACATGCTCTGTTTGTACATTATAGATGATGATGAAAAATCAACACTACAAATGTAGTTGGCTATGCACAATTTTATTATAAGAAAAATGCTTTCTGGGTTATTCATTGAAAGACCTATCTTTATATATAAAGGAATGGTGTAAAGGAACAATGATGAGAATTGTTTTAAGATAAAAATGATGAGAGTCGTTTTAAGATAAAAATATATATATAAGAGAAAAAAGCTTAAAGAAAAAAAGGTAGAAAGATACAGAAAGAAAAATGAGCAATCTTTTGTGTTGTAGTTGTAGGAATCAAATCCAAGCAAGAGCTCATCCTTATTGAATGAGTAGTTCATTCGACAGCGTAATTTAACTGATTTGTAAGGTTGTGACAGTTTTAATTGTTACTAGCGAATTAGTACTTTTAAAAATAAAATAGTAAATTAATACTTCTCAGGTTTCGTAATAAGACATTCCTAAAATCAAGTGATTAATACATTAGAATTAAAGTTAAATCATTCGAATAATATTTGAGTTTGATTATTAATAAGAAATGATTTTTTTTAGATTTTACTTAAATTTTATTAAATTCTGGATCAGTAAGAATCTTTTCATCGTAATGAAAAAGAATTCTTATTTTATATATAACTCTTTCAAAATATCTTTTAAACATTATTTACTCATAAATAAAATGAGTTTACAATAACACTTTCTACAACAATAACAGTAATGAAAATTTGTTATCAGAAGTTAAAAAAAAATGTTGCCTAGAATACAACACCGATTTTTCCACATATATAAAGTCACAATTATGTTGGATGATATAAGAGAAGGTATAAATAACACTTATTTAAATAACAGAGTAATTTTGTTTTACAAAGGTATGGGTAAGAAGTGATTTTTGCTAAAAGTACCGACTAATTTTTGTAGGGAATTATAAATGCGTATAAAATAGATATTTTTTTAACTTCTTGATTTATTTCGTATCCAAAAAATAATCAGAATTTAAATTCTAAAATACTTAGTTAAAAAACATAAATAGTTATGATTTGTGTGAAGTTGATATAACTTTGTATTATAGACTTCCATCCAATTTAACCAATTAAATTTAGTCGCTAACCAGTCGGTGGGTTATTTTAATTTAATAGATTTTTTAAAAATCTTTTAACTAAATAGTATTATTAATATATGAAATATTTCAATTTATATTGTAACTCATAATCAAGTGAATGTCATGGTAAACAGTGCTTGGATTGTTTATCTTTAATCCATTCTTATCTTATAGCTAGTTATAATTTTATAATATTATATTTATTACATCTTTACATCAATGAATAGTTATGTTATTCACAAATTTAAGCTATATGCTATATTTTAATGTATAGCTTAAAGTGTATTATATTTTTTATTTTTATATTTTTGGAAAAAGTGAACTTTTAAAATAAAGAAAGAATTATATAATGGCTTGCCTCAATAAAAAGTCATTGCAGTAATCTTTAAGATTCCTACTCAGGCTCATTACACAATTCATTCTCTTAATTAAATTCACCACTTCGAGAAACATTAGAGTATTCAGGATGCCCAAAATGTTCTAAAGAGTGAAGATAATAACAAGTTCAATGGCTTCTCTGAAACTTGTACTCCCACACAAGGTAACAGGACTCTAAAAAAATCCATGTAATCGTTAGTCAGAATTTGGAAAAAAGAGGATTATGAATCATTCTAAAATTATTAGGATTTACATGATCATCAAACAAATAGTAGCCAACACACTAAATAAATAAATAAGTTCAGTACGTGTACTGCATAAAATAAATATTTATTTTATATAATTAAATTTTTAATATATAAATTTTATAATAATAAAAATAATATATAAATTATATTTGAGATTTATGGTAAATAATTTTCGTTGTCCATTTTGTTTTTTAGAGGGAGTATAAGTTAACAAGTTGCATATTTAGAATAACTTAAGAAATTTGTATTTATAATTTGCTAGTTAACATGATAATTCATAGTAAGCAAATTAAATAATTATATATACGAACACAAATGAAATTAAATTTGAATCATTTAAATAATATTTTAACTTTAAGTCTTGTCAATAAAAAAAATAATTTGAATTGTAATTCCATTCGGTCAGACTTCCTAACATATATTAATTATTAATAAAATTAATAAATATTTCATAGAAAATATTTTAGTTAATTTTTAGTTTTTTTTATTAGTTGAAAAAATTATTTAGTTGTTCAATAAAAAAAATCAGTGACTTTTAATGTTTTTTCAAATGTTACTTATAATACTATTTTCTAAAATATTAATTTCTAATTTTTTTTTATTTTTTCACTTTTATTTTATTTTTTCTTATTACTTTTTTAAAAAATAAATCATGATTTTTTTATTTTTTTTATTTTATACTTTTTAATTATTACAATAATTAATTTTATCACACACTTTTAATTTAATAAATTAATTTTTTAACTGAATATAATCATAGTTGTATTCATTAAACAATTTTTTATTATACATTAAATAATCATAGTAGTTACATACATTTAGTTTGTGACACAAAAAATAACACCTCAATTTTTGCAAATTGGGCGATTCCAGCTGGTTAAATTTGTGAGCTAGTATACATACCTATCTCCAATTAAAATATAGTAAAACTAGGGTGTTTTTTCCGTAAGAATTTTGCAAAAATAAATTTTGCACAAACCTTTTATTTTTCTTATTGATCCTCAAATTATTTTCTATATACCAAATTATTATTATTAACGGTGCATTATTTAATACGACCAAATTTAATTAACGACAATAGTTTTTCTAAAAATCAGCTTAATGTTTAGAACTAAATCATCGTTAGTAAATATTTGCACCTGGTATTTTATACACAAATCTCATAAAATACAAAGAAAATAAGAATAAAAATCAGCCTAATCGTAAGAGGATTACTTAATACAAATAAAATCATAAATTCTATATTCAGTGGTCAGTGCGACTATTGTATAAAAAATAAAGAAAAGTAAATAAATCAGATATTTATATTTTACATGAATATGAGGTAGTAAAATGTAAATGTGTAAAAAAAAAACTAGTATGAAATAAAATAATCATTGAATTAAAAAAATAATTTTGATGTGTTATTTTATTTTTTTATTAAAAGAGAATGGACGTTATAAATATTTTAAAGACGCACTATCATTATTAATGATTTAGTTATCCGCAGGACAATCCTATGTGACTTGGGTCAAAGACCAAACATTGGATTCCTTTTAAAGTTTCGAAGATTGAACCGTTGCGTAATTTTTAATTTACCATTCAAAATTGAGCGCCTCGATTCTGTTCTTCTGTGAGTGGGGCTGTACACGTGTAGGGTCAGTGATGAACTTTGGGTCACTGTAACTAATCACCATGGGCCATGGAACATGACCAAACCTGCTACTGCGACTGCTACTGCTACTACTGCTAGTACTTGTGCAAGGGATTTTGACATCTCAATTTTTGCATGCATATCAAATCCACTCTACTTATTTATTTTTTAAATTTTCTTAATGTACTTTTTGGATTAAAACTTTTATTTTGTAGAATTAATTCATATCAATATTAGGTTGCTCTAAAGGAAGTTGAACTTAAATTTATTGAACAACGTCATGAGTGTAAATTTGACACATATTAGAATTAATTCATATCAATATTATGTTGATTTAAAAAATTTCAAACACAAGAAAAAATTAAATACATAAATTCTTATATTAAATAAATCATTCTTTTATATATCAAGATAATAAAATCTTTTATTGTTATGTGAATCCTATAAATTTGACAGATATTTGTATAATGTACACAAAAAAAAGAATGACTTAGTAAAAATTAGCATAAGTTAAAAAAATTAATTGATACTTAATTACTTAATTATATTATAACATATAACATATAATGTGTTTATGTATAATTAGATGCCAATTATAAATATACTTATAAATAACTAATTTATGTAAAATTTAACATACAATTAATAAGATAAAATAAAAAATTTAATAATTAAATTTGTTAACTTTATATTTCATAAAAAAAATACAGGTGTCTACATGTCTTTATGTATATGACTACATATAAAAAGATATGGCATAAAGTTTATATGGATTTTATCTTGTTGTCTTTTTTCCATCCCAAATTACTTTCTTGCTACTTTTGTTAATGGCACTTATTTGTGAGAAATGTTACTATTAGTAATTAATGGGATTTTTTTTACAATTAAAATAGGACAATTTTTAATGTTCTATTTAATTTTGCGAGAGCATTTTTTAGACGCGTATATAAAAGAGATAAAAAAATAAAAGGTAAAAATAATTATATATAATGTTAAACGTCATATAAATTATTTGATTTTGAAATGACGGAATTATTAATTAATATTTTTGTTTAGCATGCTAAATATTTGAGGATAAGATTTGTTCTTTTATGTTTTCTCTCTTAAACAAATAATAATAAATAATATTTTTATCCTATCATTTATATTTTCTTCCTTCTCATTTTTCTTAAAGAAACAAAGGGATTGGTCCTTTGTCATTTTTTTATAAAATGCACACACACACACACTTTTTCTACTGACTCTTCTATACATTTTGACGAACGTTAAAAACGATTTTCATTGTTTATTTGTATCTTTTCAAAGTATTGTTTACTTTTTATGTTTTTTTTCCCTATCCAAACATAGCCAAGGCATTTATTATGTCATTGAAATAGATTTTGTCAAAACAAACTCAAACAAAGCTAAGGCATTATTATGTCAATGAAAATAGATTTTGTCAAAACAAGCTTAAACAGAGCTAAGGCATTTATTATGTCAATTAGATAGATTTTGTCAAAACATACTAAAGTCAATTCTCGATGCTTTAATGCCAGTTAAAGCTTTAGTACACACAGTTGCTAAAGAGCGATGACGCCAGTGTTTGTTATATAATTTTTACTAATTTATCTTTCTTTTTTTTCAAACAATTATTGTCTTCCGAAAAGTAAATTTTACCCAAATATGGTTGAATTGTGTCGTTTTTTTCCTGTTATTTTTTTAGCACTGCTATATGTTACAAAAATTTAAAGTACGAAATGCACGAGTCATTGAAAATGGATGACATGTAATTATTTTGAGCGACGCTATTCAGTATGAAAACTGATAGCACGAAACTCACGATTGTTAAAACAGACCAATGATCTTCTTTCAAATAAATTCTAATTAATAAAGTAAGAAAATATGTAAACAGATTTGGGAGAAAATAAACATGTTCGTACTAAACACACGAAAACCAATTCTATCGTACTAAATAAGATTTTCCAATTATTTTATAAAATAATAAATTAAAATATTCAAAGATAAATAAATAAAACTAAAATGAATAAATGGTTTATAATCAAATCCCGTTGATCCTGTGGTTATTCCACCAAAACCGAAACAAATTAAACAAAATCCAAATAATAATTACTCCCGCAAATTGTAACCATGGATGTGTTGCTTGCGAGTTTAAAGTGTTACGTATTGCTCATCAACAATTGACAGTTGTTGTTTTTGCTTACGAGTTGGACAAGAAGGCTTCACGATGCACTAAACAAAATGTGCTTATATTTAATTTTGATAATGACACCTTCGATGTTTTGATATTAACCACGTCCATTAAGGAGGGTATTTTTGAAGTTAAGGTCACAAAAGAAGAAGATTGCAGGTCCCCATGCAGGATGTTGAACACTTAAACAGATAAATTAGACAATCACTTTAATTGAAGTTATTGCAAGCACTTTGATGCATCTAAACATTTGTTGAATAATTTAAAATCACTTAAGTCGTTTTTTTATTAAGGTTAAATTGTCGTCCAAAAAAACTTTAGTAAAATAAAAGCATAATAGATAGAATGATTTGTAATATATTCAACTTAATATAATTAAGCTTAATGAAAAATATTGTAAGTGATGTCATAACTAGGGGTAGGGGTGAACACATAAGTTGGTTTAGGTTTTTAAAATACTTAGATTCAAAGCCATCTATGTTAATTGGATTGGTTTGATTTGAATCTTTTTAAAACAAAATATGCGATCTAAACCAAAACAACTTAACTGTATTTAATTGGTCATCAAATTCACTGATAAAATAAAATAAATCATAATAAAATGAAAGGAAGTTGATGATAGCATCAAACGATAAAACCATAGATTTGCATATTATAAAAATTATAGAATTACAAAATAAATAAAAAATTAAAGACTTGTTAAAATGATGTAAGCATGATTGGGTCATATTCGATGTGCACCTAATGCAATTCTTATCCTATTGTTTTTGAATTATACCTGTAGCTTTTTTTTTGTAGTTAATTTTTTGGGAGTTATAATGTTACTAATTAATGTGAACTATTAATAATTTTATTAATAATTATTTTTTGTTAAAAAATTTAATTGACCAATTTTAATAATTTTTCTCTTCTAATAATGTTTTTTTATTTGTAAGATTTCAAGTCAATATCTTAATAAATGATATGAACTTAGTTAAACTTGTACTTATGACATGTTTGGTTTAAAATTCCGAATAATTAAAAAAACTGTAGTTTATTACAAAATTAAGCTCCTTCAAATAGACATATATTTGTTTTCTTTTAATAAGTATTTTCAAAAGTTCCTTTAAAGATTATTATTTCTATTAAAATAATTATTAATTTAAGCACGCGTTAAGCCTCGGTTAATAATACAGTAAATTTATATCAATTTAAAATTAATAATACGGTAAATAAAAAACTTTATTTATAAACGTACATTCTATAGGACATGTGGTCTGCGAGATCTAGAAACTAGTGCTTTCATTTGCACAGAATATACTATTATCAATTTAATTAATTGTGATCAGCTTCTAAGCTTAACTATAAGCATGTATGTAAACGTAATAAAAAAATTACAAATATTTATTAAATAAAGATATAAAATATAATAATTATCCCTTTTAATACAATTTCAGTATTTTTAATTATTTAAAATCAACCCTAAAAAATGTCTTGTATTCCCATCATCACAACTATTTTCTTGAGATGTTTTGCCTATTGGGTGATGAAGAATTGCACGACGATTCCAAAAAAAATGGAATACGATTCAAAAGGAAATCATATTTTAGAATTGGAACAAAGGAATCTTTGTCTTTAGATTAACACTAAATTAAAAAAATGAAACATGTGGCCATGTGTGCGACGCCAAGTTACAGGTGATTCTCTCAAAGAATTGTATCATTATTATCTGCATGCAATATCTACAAAATAATTTTTTCATCGGATTCCCTTGTGAATGATTAAATATAATCCATTGTTTTTTTTTACTGAGAAATGGACCCACTTATTCATTTATCAAATGATGAATTATTGATTGACATTATCCTTTATGCTAGAGTGGAAGAACAATGGTAGGTACTAATTGCAGTCGACGAGCCAAAAAATTTAACATACTAATTATTATTTTTCTTTAAAACTGAGCACAGTGAGAATTTCCCAGTTGCATCTTTAAAGAAAGTTTGACAATTGCAGCGCAGGAATTCGTAGTTGAAAAATTTATATTATCAATCAATATTTCTTTATCGCAAATATCATTTTTTACCAAATTATAAAAAAATAAACTTATTATATACATGACAATGTTCTTTATAGTTGTGTTTTAATCTGTCTTGCGTAACCCATTAATCCAATGGGTTCAAGATGGGACAAGATGAATTAACCTAATTGTTAAAAATATATTCAATTAAGTTGATGAGATATAATTAAAAAAATTATGGTAATACCATGAAAAAAGTAGAATTAATTATCTATTATTTTATTTTCACCATAAAAACAATCCATTCAATATTACCCTAAATCTGATCTAAATACACTATCTACTAATCCACTTTACACTTATGGATTAACCCACCTGGATAAATTGAATGTGAGTTTTTTCAAATTTCGGACTTTAACCTAACTTAGCATTACAAAATAATTTTTTAAGGTAAGAGTTATTTTTTATTTATATATTATATCTTGATATTGTTTTTTTAGACTCTAATAATATCCTAAAATCGGCAATATTTATTAATTGAGTTCTACAAAATTATTTTTAAAGTGAAACTTGTTTTATTTATATATTTTATTTTGACATTATCACCAACTAATTTTTTACTTCAATTTTTTTTGGTTAATTTGTTTTGCCAATCCTAAGACCGGAAATGTGCAATAATAAAAGTAGTATTTAAATTTTCAGTAAGCGATTTTTTTTTTCTTGAATGAATGTAATAAAAATGGAAGAGTAACAGATAGTCACACAGTCAGAATTTGTGACGAAAGTTGCTCCTCCTTTTACGCATAAAAAAGAAAAAAACCAGTCTTTTTTGTTGCTAAAGAAGAAAAAAAAAACAAGAAAATTTCAGAACAGGTTGCCTGAAAAGTGAAATCCGTTTTATGCAACAACAAATATAATTCAAAGAAAAACTCTTTGGATAAAATTTATAAACAAAAAAAACATTTTCCTTTTTTTGATTTTTGAAATGCATAGGATAAAACGATAGAGCGGAGTGGGTCTGGCACGGACGCAAACAGAAACACGATTCACACAATTTAACAATTTCACATCAGTGTCTGTCTAAACGACAAAACTAGCGTGTGGACACTGCACACATTCATGAAAATTACGAACACATAGACCCACACACAGGCCACAGTCACTCCTCTCTTATTTTTCATCTTTTTTATTATTCTTTTCCCATGCTTTTTGTTTTCCCCTCGTGCAAACGTCTATTTTTATATTTTTTATTTTTATAAAACATTACTCAGAAAAAATAAACAATGTTAGAAAAAGAGAGCGAGAAGGTGATGATATTGTTAATCTGAAAGGGAGAGGAAAATGACAAGAAAGAGGGAGCTAGAATAGAAAGTGACGGTTTTTGTTTAATTATTTAACGAGTTATTTAATTTAATATAATATAATATGATATATGATATGGAAAGTGGAAGGAGAGAGAGAGAGAGAGAGAGAGAAAAGAGAGTTTTTAAGAAAGAGGGAATAAAACAAAAGAGGGTAAGCTTAGTGTGGCTGTTTAGTGGGTACCCTTGTTGCCCTCATAGGAAGTGAGAAACAAGGCTAGTGAGTCCCATTGGAATTTTTTTTTTTGTGGCTGAAGAAGGTGAAAAGGGGGCAAGTTTCACTCTTGAAGGGTTTTGAGGGGTGTCAACTTGTGTTTGGAGACTCCGAGGTTGAGTTTGAAGGTGCATTCTTTGAAGGGTGTTTTTGTTATGGGTTCTAGTTGTGGTTGTGGTGTAACTCTTGTTCTTGTTTTCTGCTTATGGGGTGTGTTGATCTCCCTCTCTTCTGCTGCTAGGCTCAGTGCTTCAAGGCAGAAGCTTGAGGTTACTAAGCATTTGAATCGCCTGAACAAGCCTCCTGTTAAGACCATTCAGGTCTCTCTCTCTCTCTCTAGTTTTAACTTTATGTTTGTGTGTGTTTTGGGGTGTTCTTCATCCACCCCATTTTGGTGTTTCTTCTTGTTTTAATCTGTTTGGCACCCAATGAAGTTTTTTTGTGATAAAAAAGATTACCTTTTTTTTTTTGCCCTTGTTTGCTGGAGGGGAGATGCTACTGCAATGGTTCTGTACCTTTCTAACATTTTCACTTAAAATAACCCATCTTGCAAGCTGCTGCTACTGATTTTTTTTTTTTTTAAGTATTAGATGATTTCTTTTCTTCTCTCTTTGTTTTATAAAATGTAGATCTTTTATGTGGATGTGCTGATTTCTCAAGCCAACTAAATTTTGCCTTTAATCTTTTATATGGAACTATTGATTGAATTTTTGAAGCAGTCACTAGAAAGTACTGTAAGAAAGTAGGCAATGATTTTCCTTCTTTTATTTATTTGCTTTCCCTTTTTAATCAGCTACGGGGTTTTAAGAAGTAGAAAGAAAGATATTGGTTTTAATTTTGTTACATAGTATTTCAAATGTTAATAATATGATGATATGATTTTGTCAATGTTGCAGAGTCCAGATGGGGATACAATAGACTGTGTACCTGTTTCGAAGCAGCCTGCATTTGACCATCCTTTCCTCAAAGATCACAAGATTCAGGTCCATTTTCCTCACTCAAGATCTATTCTTTCCCTGTTATTTGCCTTCATTTTTATGTATTATTTTTTACTAATACCATGCTTTGATTTAACAGACAAGACCTACTTTCCACCCTGATGGGCTTTTTGAAGAGAACAAGTTATCTGAAAAGCCTAAAGCAAAAGCACATACCCCCATCACTCAGCTGTGGCATACAAATGGTAGATGCCCTGAGGACACAATACCTGTCAGGAGAACCAAGGAGGAGGATGTTCTGAGAGCAAGTTCAGTGAAACGGTATGGTAGGAAGAAGCACAGAGCAATCCCTAAGCCTAGGTCTGCAGAACCTGATCTAATTAACCAAAGTGGTCATCAGGTAAGAACTGTTTCAAGTGCCTTGTAATGCTATCTGGTTTTAAGTAGTAGCCTTGGTCCAATTTCCTAATGGTGTTTTTGTGTGTTGTTGTTAATCAGCATGCAATAGCATATGTTGAAGGAGACAAGTATTATGGAGCAAAAGCCACTATAAATGTGTGGGAACCCAAGATTCAGCAGACTAATGAGTTCAGCTTGTCTCAGCTTTGGATATTAGGAGGCTCATTTGGTCAAGATCTTAACAGCATCGAAGCTGGCTGGCAGGTACTAAGAAATAATAGTCATTATTTCATTCATACCAAGTGTGCAATCTAAGTACCTGTCTTTGACTAAGAACTATGATTGTAAATTGTAATGACTTCATGTGCATGATAACAGGTTAGCCCGGATTTATACGGTGATAACAACACACGGCTATTCACCTACTGGACGGTAAGCTTCTAATGTTATAAGCTTGCGTAGTTGCGTGACATATGAGGCTTTCTTTTTTTGTTCTACTGTTTGTCTTAGTAAAAAAAAATATTTTTTTTATAATCAAACTCACTTGCTGTATTTTGCAGAGTGATGCATATCAAGCTACTGGCTGCTACAATCTTCTTTGCTCGGGATTTATTCAGGTCAACAGTGAAATAGCAATGGGTGCAACCATTTCCCCAGTTTCTGGATACCGAAACTCTCAGTTCGATATCAGTATCCTTATCTGGAAGGTAAAATCCCAGGAATTTTCCTGGTTATTAATCTGCAATTAGAAACCACCCTTTAAGCATCATGGGTCTCATCTCATTATTCTTCCAACAAGGTGTTTGGCATGTGGACCATTTTAATGTCCCAAGTGTTTTGAATTCTTGGAAACCTATTATCTTTCAGCCATTTATGAAACGTGACATGTGGAGATCCAAGATGCCTATGTTTGATAATGCCATAGCTAGTATGGAATCTTGAGTTTTTCCTGTGTTCACTTATTAACAGGGTAGTAAAAGCTTTTTTACTTGGGTGTATATATAAAGAATTCTTGGTGGCAGTGGCACCATAGTTAGAATCTTTTTTTATATCACAGATCCTTTGGTATCTCCTTCCAATTTCTTTTGATCAGGATATGGACCCCAATTTTAATTGATGATGGGGACACTGTTAACAATTCAGCCTGCAGGAACTTTGAAAAGTCATGAATTGCTTGTACTCATGCCTATAAATGCACAGAACACATGTTGTATTTTCAACCTTCATGCCCTTTTAAATTACACAAAATGCTCCAACAAATACTTTAGTCATTAACTTTGTTACTTGTGTATTTGTATTAATTAGTCATCTTTTCTATTTTTCCTCCTTCTAGGATCCAAAAGAGGGACACTGGTGGATGCAATTTGGGAATGACTATGTATTGGGGTATTGGCCTTCTTTCCTGTTCTCATATTTGGCTGACAGTGCTTCCATGATTGAGTGGGGAGGTGAAGTTGTTAACTCTGAGCCTGATGGTCAGCACACATCAACTCAAATGGGAAGTGGTCATTTCCCTGAAGAGGGTTTTGGCAAAGCAAGCTACTTCAGGAACATTCAAGTGGTTGATAGCTCCAATAATCTCAAGGCTCCCAAAGGCATTGGCACCTTCACTGAGCAATCAAATTGTTATGATGTCCAAACAGGCAGTAATGGGGATTGGGGCCATTACTTTTACTATGGAGGCCCTGGTAAAAATCCCAATTGTCAATGAGTAATGATGAGAGGTGAAAGATAAAAAAGTAAAAAAAAAATTGCGGCCTCTCTTGTATCATTCAATGCTTGTGTTAAAGTCCTTCCTTTCTTCTCCTTCCATCTTGTATACCCTTACCCTTTTCTGTAGTGGAAAGTTTTGACTGTTTTTTTTTTCTTCTAATATTGAAAGATTCTTCATGTAAGCTAGTGGAGAAGTGTGGCCAAGTTTCTCAAAAGCCTAAAGAAACAGGCCTGCCTTTATAACATCATCTTTGTATTTTATTTCTTTGTCCACTCCTCCTCCCTCTATAGGAGTGTTTGTCAATGGCAATGGTGCTTACTCCCAGAATGAGTCGCTTAATGTAGTTCCATAATTTTAAATGATTATATGGTACCTATGGGCCATGCTTTGAATGAAAAATGAGTCAAATAAAAAAGTGAAAGGCAGTGTGACCAATGAAAGAAAAAAAAGGAAATTGTATTATTTAGCTTTGTACTAAAAAGGGTTGCATGTGAGTGGCTGACAGTACTATTTGTTTTGCATTTCAACTTTTTTCGTGGAAAAAGTGGCCCACTTCTTCCCACCCCACAATTTTCAATCGCTTTCTCCATCCTGCAAAATGCAAATCTATCGTTGTATACTATTAAAGCCTGTGAACATGCGGTGCTAAAAGTCGTAGGTCCAGCTCCTTTATATGGATTTAGTTTTCTTGCATGATAACTATATTATGTACTACTATTCATTAAGATTTAAGAGTCACTAATAGTATCATCTTAAACTAAAAATAGAAATTTTAAACACTGAAGGATTGGATTAGCCGTAAAAGAATGTAATGTTAGTATATGCACACTTTTTCAAGATTTTAGTTATGCAAGTTATTTGGTGTTAAATTGATACAGGGTGAGTAGGTGTTAAATTGGCTATTCCTGCATCCTAATTATTTTTTTAAATGTTAAATGTTATTAATCTAAACAGATTATGTATATTAACTCATAAAGTGTAGATATTTATATACATGAAGAGATAAAATCACATAGGTGTAAGTTGTAACAAATAAATTTTGGAAGTATGTTATAACCCAGAAAATTTATTTTTTAGACAATCTTTTTCTTTAATTTTTTTAACATAAAATATTAAAAGGTTGAATATAATGTAAAAAACTATAAGTCATCATGTTATTTATTTTTTTTGAAATGGCAGGTAATTCACTTTTGTTGTCATCATGTATCATGTATCATGCATATTAAACAAAAGGTTCTTAGTGACTCATTGCATTTGCAGGTGAGTTAGCTTAGTTGCGAGATAAATATTTGACAAAATTGATTTTGAAATAATATGGTTTATATTTAAATGTGTTATTATAAAATTAATTTAGAAATAAAATTTAATATAAAATTTTGAATCTAATATAAAAATTACTTAAAATTCTTTTAATCCCGAATTAATTCTAAATTATTTTATAATATTAAACCAAATATATAAAAATATATTTAAAATTAATTCTTCAACTTGAAACAACAACACTAATTCCATAAATATAAAATAAGATGCTAATTAACATGCAAACTGAATATGAGCATGGCTGCGACCGACATCGGTGCTGGCATATATGCTTGGCTAATCTATCGAAAGTCGAAACACGTTGATTGAACAATGTTCTGATTTCTGAGTTCTGACCAAAGTTAGTGCCCGAGTCTGCACAAGGTAATGAGTAAGGTTACGACCTTTGTTAAAAAAAAAGAAAAAAAGTTACCACCTAACCTACTAGTCTTCAAATAATAATTGATGTACCATATCAAAAATGTATCCGCTACTAGTATTTGTTGGTCATTGTATGACTTCTTTGTAAATATTTTTTAACATAATTCAATAAATTTGATAATGAAATTTATTTTTACTCCAATACTGTTTTATAAGAATCCAAAAAAGATGTCTTAACTATTTGGTCGATCGAGCATTGCAATGAGTCAATTACATTTAATTAGGAGTCAATCTTTGCAACAAGCAAAATTTTGATATCAAGTTTTTTCCTTTTTTTTGTTAGTCATTTTTTTATCCATATAAATGAAAGACGTGTCCTAGTGATTACTCAATCAACTGGGATAGTCTCTTTAATAAAATGAAAATGCATTGTTTCATCTCCTCAAATCTTGTATACTTTTGAGGAGTTGTTTAACACTTATTAAAATTAGAACATTATAAAAAATATATTATCTTATGATTTTTTTTATATATATATAACATGTTATTTCCATACCCATGTAACCAGAGCCTACCCTGGCAGTGGCAGTGGTAGGTTTACATGTCGGTGATGCCAAGCACAAAACTCCTTGCAAACCCAGTGATTTGTCAGCAGCTCAATTTGGTGTATTGGTTTAGGCTCTGTGTTAGTGTTATTGGTTAATGTTCTGCACAAATTTTGGAAAGGGGCACCGCAACAATGTCTTCAATGTGTCAAACAAATGCAATGAAATTGTACACCATCAGCATCGATATATGGATTAATTAAACTTGGGATATATAATTCAAAAATGAACTTGTCTTTCAATTCTGTTTTTTTTTTTTTAATTTTTATTTTCTGTTACATGTGTGTGCAAACACATGTATTGGAGTGTCATTAAAACGTATCCAGATCTAGAGCATATTCAACCCTCTACCATTTTCCGTAGTTTTGATGAATAGTATCGGTTCTGATATGTAGATTTCCCGAATATTAATACTCAATTAAATTTAACGGGTTTTGAGAGGGAGACGAAGGTTCATAATTGGATAAAAAGTTAGCACCGATGAACTTTAACATTATGATCCTACGAGGATGTATATGTAAAGATTTTGATATCCAACTCAGTGCATACTGATACAGGATACAGGTAAGAGATAAAAGTTAGAGAACACTCCAATTCCTATGGAATCTAGTTATATCATGGGCTAATTTGTTTAAGTTTATTTTTATAATTTGTTTAAATAAAATAAGCTATTTTTTATGTTATTGTTTAAATGGTTTACTCAAAATAAATAATTTTATTTTTTTAAGAAATAAATCTTAAATGCTTTTTAAAAAATACTTCTATAAAAAAATTTACTTTATAATTATTTTTTTAAGTTAAAAAAACTCACCCTCACACTATTTCTTCTTGGCCTGTTGTGACAGTGAAGAATGGTGTGACAATTGCTTCCATCACTAAGCAAATAATAACAATTTGATATTATTAATTGAATTTGGATCATGATTCAATTATTTACATTATATTGTAATTCCTCCATGATCCAAAAGGTTCTTAATGAGGTGTCTATGATGTTTGATTATCAACTAACAAAAACAAAACTAATAAATTAATAACTAATTTTTTTATAATAAAAAGAATCCTAGTTTATTGGGTCAACTCATTGGCTTGTTTAGGAGTCAAGAACAATTACCCTTGTTCCCCCAAGTCAGGGGACTTGGTCAAAATCATTCTTCTGATAACTTCAAGGTCTTTTAAAAAATCATCCTAGTATTTTTTTTTTTTTTTGGATTTGACAGTGTGAATGTACAGTTATTTGTTTTGACGGTTGCTTTCTCTTAATGCTTTCGATTTTCGTTTGGGATTTTTTTTATATTGCCTATTTTTCTTTTGACTTGTATCATTCTTATTTTCAAAGTTTTTTTTTTGGTCAGTTGAGTTGAGTTTTGGTTATCCTTTTCAGTTTCCTAGATTTTTTTTACTTTGCTGTTATGTTTGGTTAATAAAAGAAAGTGAAAGGAAAAAAAAGTAAGAAGAAAAAAGTGAAAGAAAAAATATATTTAATATCTTTAGTTATAACTTGAATTTAAATATTTAAAAATAAAAATAAAAATAAAAATAACAATATATTAAAACATAAATTATTCATCATAAATCTATAATATAATTTATATGTTTAAAATATTTATTTATGATAAAATTTAATTATAATGTAATTTATATATTCATAAATATTTATTTATTATAAATAAAAAAATTCAATCTATAAATTAAATATTTATTCTGTTATTCTGGGCACTAGTTGCTTGTAAACACCATTTGGTGAGACACATATCTCCTCTCATTGTTCAAATTTCATTTCCACTCGCATATTCTGGATCACAAGTATTACAGCCATATTTCACGAACTTTTTTACAATACAACGCCATTGTATTGACTAGGACTTTTTCACGCTCTTTTTGAGTAAATTCAATGTTTTTTTTTTTTTACTTTTTAAACTTCTCTGTATTTAATTGTGTATATGATTAAAATTAAAATCCATTTTGAACAACTTCTCATCAAATCATGAATTTTATTTAAAAGGTGTTTTTTACGGTTGATTATTAACAAACGTAAGTAAATCAGTAAGTAAGAACCCAAAATGACTCAAGAAAAAAATGTCATAAAAAATGTAAAAACAAAATAATCATAAAATAAAACTATTTTTTGACAGCAAAAGGACCATTGTACTCTATTATCTAGAGCCTTGTAAAGCACCAACTGTAGAGATTCTTCATCAGTAAATATCCGAATGAGTTTCTAATAAAATTCCGACAAGACTCGTATTGAGAAGTCAATAATAGTCCCAGTAAAAAGGACAAGAAAAACGAGAAGAGAAAAGAAGATTATGAATTAGATGTACAAAATGCTACACATAGAAAAAAAATTAAAATTCTTAAAAAGAATGTAATGAAGTAAAATAACCATAAATTAAAGAGGAAAACTCACCTTCAATGTCTATTAAATAAAAGGATTCCAAATTAATAATGAAAAACTTCATAATGAAATAGCACAGCTAATTAATATGAGATAAAAAAATTTGGAATTGCAATAAAAAGTTAGCAATGAAGATATAACCGTGGAATAAAAAGGGAAAAAATAAAGCTGTAAATAAAGTCTCGCTCTCTCTCTCTATATATATAAATATAACAAAGAAGAACAACCTCGTCGAAGGAGGTTTAGCTAGAGATATAATGTAAAAAAATAAAAAAATGCGATTATATGAAAAGCTGTAGGATATGAATTAATAACAGAGAGAAAGAGAAAGAAGATGAGAATGTTTTGGACCAGTGGAGTACAATGAAATAAAAACAAAAGGAAAAAATCATTAGTATACATAGAAGGTTAAACATTTCGTAGAAAATCAAATGCACGAGAAGAGAACATGTGTTACTTTTTAACAAAGCAGAAACTATATTTTTTATAGAAGTTTTTTTTTTTCGGAAGGTATTTTACAGAGTTATGGATAGTTAGATAAATATGTGGTTTAAATAAAATTGAATGTTTGATTAGATAATATTTTTTTTTACAGCAGATGAGATAATATTGAAAGCTTAATACTCCTAACAAATAACAATAGAAAGGTTTTTATAAGTCGATGTTGACATATTTTAGTCAAATCATAATTTTTTTGAGGATCTAGTCAAATCATAATTAATACCAGTGTGTTTAAAGAAACAATTAATTATAACATTAATAAAAATAAAACCTAGGACAGGAGCATGTTTAAACAAAAAAAAATCTTGGATTAATATCTATAATAATGGAATGATAAAGAAATGGGAATCTGGGAGTTCCAATAATTAAGAAGAGCTGGGATTTAAAAATCCATGAGTTAGAAAAAAAGCACATGAATTAAGAATTACTGTTGACGCCACCCTCTTGATTTCGTGGGCAAACATTTGTTTTTCCTTTTTAATTTTGGTCTTCTATCTTAGTGTTGGTTTGGTTATTTTTAAATTTTTAGATGTCCCAAGAGGCCAAGACACAATCACGAGAAGTAAATGAGCCCATAGCTACCAAGAATGTCTAAAATTCCATTTAAAATGTCAAAATCCAAACTTTTAATCAAGTCACTATTATATTATTGACTCTCTCAGCCAATAATCTTAGCAACAATGTTTTTTTTTTTAATTAAAACATTTATCATAAGTTATAACGATAACACAAGAATGTCTGTAAAAAAAAAAACGACAACACAAGAATTATTTAGCAATTACCTTTTTCATGTTAACGATATTTAATATTCAATATTCTAATTTTAATATATATATATATATATATATATATATATATATAATACATTCGATGTTGTTAAATCAATTTTTTTTAAAAGAATTTAATTAAAATACATTAAACGCATACTTTTAAAAAATTAAAATACATTAAAATAATCTATAGTGAATTTGTTACTTTTTATAATAAAAACCTTAATGTAAATTTTATATTAACAGTACATGAAAATTAACATTTTTAAAAAATAATCGTTAGAGATGATTACATTAATGTAGTATAAGTTGATAATATATTTCTTAATCCATTTCTTTCTAACATAATTTGTATTAATAATAAATAAAATTTAAGAATATATTAAAAGTCACGACTCTTATTTTTTATTTAATGAATTTGATCTATTTGAAAAAATATACAAATGCCGAAAGAGAGTTGAAAAAGTGAGTCGCTGCTGGTCCAAATAAAACTGTTAAAATAAATAAAAAGTCTTAAACCGGTAATAATAAAAAAACGTTAAAGCAATTATTTTCCTTTTCTTTCTGCACATTATTTGTCTTTACTTTCTCTCTCATACGTAGAGGAGAGAGAAAAAGGAAGAATTTTCATTTTTCTACTAATTTAGTTTATTCTATGTTTACTTATATAGTTGACAGAGGCTGAGCAAACAGAAGAAGGGGGCAGAGTAGGGTTTTAATCTTCATTCTTCATAAATCCTTTTATACAATCCCAAGTGTGTGTGTAAGAAACAGAGACCCAAACAAATTCACAAACCCTTCTTCTTCTTTCTATTTCAATTTTTGTTGTTACTATTACTAACCCTAGCTTCCTTGAACCCTCACTTTGAAACCCTAGCTGCTTCATCCATGCCTCATTTAAGCTGAATTCGCCACTATGTTGCTGCCATTTCAGCTCACAACAGCGAGGTAAGCTCAAAACCCGTTCGTTCCGTTTCGGCATTCACATGCACCGTCGCAATTAACGCTGTTTTTTTTTTCTTTCTTTCTGTGGCTGTAATCAGGTGCATGCGCGTTGTTTGAGTGGAGGAGGAAGAGGCATGGACCGTGCGCTTCTCCTCGCTTGCGTGATTTGCGGGATCCTCTTCTTGGTGTTGGGCTTGGCATCGTTCTTCATTCTTTGGGCTGTGAATTGGAGGCCCTGGCGAATTTATAGGTATCTCGTCGTGATTCTGTGCTTCTGTTTACCTGTTTTGACTTGGTGCTTTGGGTTTGTTTGTAGTTTTAAGATTCAGTTGCCATGCTGCAATGTTAATGCTGTTGATTTTTTTTTTTTTTTGTGGCGTATGGTTTTTGTTGCTAAAATTAGTAGTTGTTTTAAGATAATTGATAATTTGATATTTACTGGCATTGGCTGCCGTGTACTGTCGCTGAATTTCATAACTGATTTTCAGTTGCCATGCTTTTTCGTTTTTTTTGATGGTCTGCTAAGTATGGCGGTTTTGAACCGTGTGAGCCGGTAATTTGGGAATTCTGTACACGAGGTTGATGCTTCGTAGTCCTGAGTGCTTTGCTTTCTTTTACCTTGCACTCATTTTTTTAAGTAATTTTGTCGGAATTCACGTGAAGATGCATGTTGGTAATGCCTTAGCGGCTAGTGTTTTTAGTAAACGTATCGCACATGGGATGGGTGCTAAATGTAAGATGAGAAGTCTAACCTTTAATCATTCAATGTGATGTGCTTATGGACATCATACAAAATAACCTTTAAACTCTGTATGGTCCATATACTCCCTCCAGTCTCAAATATAAGAAAGAAACGATTTACGCTAACTAAGAAAGTTAGTTAACTACATTTAATTGCCTCAATCTCAATTAAAAATTAATTTTTTTCCCAACTTAATATACGGAATAAAAATGAGTCATCGGAACTAAAACCTCAATTAATTGAAGGGCAGTTTAGAGATAGTAGCATTAAATGAGGTAAAGTTAGTTGAAATTTTCTTATATTTGAGACCAAGAAAAAGGTGTTTTTTTCCTTCTTATATTTAAGACCAGAGTAGTATGTGATTTGTATTAATTGAGTTGCTAATCAAGGAAATAATAGATTCGTAATCTTCAGTAGGCCTCTGATTATTTCATTAAGTTGCTCCTTTGGTGAAACTGTATCTCCAATCACAGTTAGATCTTCAATTAGGGATTGTATTCAAAGGTGATACTAAAAAATAGTTCAATCTTAAGGCATTGTGCTTTGAAGTTCTTGTCTGAAGTTGTCTGGCCTTCAGCCCTTCACATTCTTGTGAAATTGAAAGGAGTGGATTTTATCCCATAATTGCTTAGAGATCTTGCATCTGATTACTCAAGCAAGCATACTGTCAGAAATTGATGATTGTAACCAAGAGAGAAGCAAGTCTTGTTACTCTGATGCAATATAGGTTTCACAGATGTGATTTGCCCCACAATTTTCAAGTGAGCGGAATTTTGATGGAATTACTGTATTGGTGGGAAAGTGGTGAAGACGACGGCCTTTGATTATTGGTTCAACTTGCTGGCACCAAAGTAGATAATTTTCCGAATCATTTTCTAGGAAACAGAGTGAGAAAATATAACTGCGGATGATGCCAGAGAAGGTTCCATGGAGGAGAGAGGTGTTGACGGAGGATGCAATCTCAGTGGTGAGCATGAATTGGTTGTTCAGAGGTCATCTTGGGTTCGAGCAAAGCTCTCAAAGCCATGATAAAGTTGTGAGGAAGAGAAAATGAATACTGAAATGTAAATTTATAATTCTGTAAAATGAAGTCAATCTTACAATTATGAGGCTCCTGCTATATATAGAAACAGAATTGATATGGTTGTAAATAACTATAGTTACTGCTGAGCTGTCTTCGGTTATCAGGATATCCTGTAGGAATGGGTACAATCATATTACAGAGAGTGAGAGAGTAACACTACTCTAATATAGAGACACCCTTAAAGAAGAAACCTGTGAAGCTAAGAAGAAAAGGATGTCTCATAAAAGTTGAGTTCGAATTATATTCTAGCCGATTGCACTCGATTTCTTTTGTGTGTATATTATTTGTTTTATTATCAAAAAGAAATTTCTTAACTCTTTAATGGTATTTTACTATGATTATTGGATAGCAAGAAAAAAAAAATTATTGTTTTGCTGGACAATACTAGTATAGGTAAACAGAGCAAAAATAAAAATAAAAATTGACATCTAGGATTTGACCTACTTTGTTTGACAGGAGTCTCTAATATCTATACATGTTCAGAAAATTGAGTAATTTGACTTCTTGTTTTGATGTGGTCTGTTGTGATTAATTTTAAAATATTTGATGAATCCACAGTGATAGCAACTGGCTTGTAGAATGTAACACATAATGTTGGTCTGGGCATCTTGATTGCTTTTCAAGAACAAATAAGTTCAAGTTTG
Source organism: Glycine max (assembly GCF_000004515.6). Classification (NCBI taxonomy): domain Eukaryota; kingdom Viridiplantae; phylum Streptophyta; class Magnoliopsida; order Fabales; family Fabaceae; genus Glycine; species Glycine max. Next base: position 9,647,923 of record NC_038244.2, read on the forward strand.
GCTACATTGATGACTTTCTAAGTTATCTCATGTTTTGAGAAGAAATACAAGTTGTTTTTATGCTGCTTTTGTCATGCATTTAAAGTACTATGAATTTCAGAACATTGTTTTGGGCTTCTTTGCATCTATTTTTATTTATTTGTTTCTATTTCAGTTGGATCTTTGCTCGGAAATGGCCAAATATCTTGCAAGGTCCTCAACTTCATTTGCTCTGTGGTTTCCTGAATCTTTCTGCATGGGTAGTTGTTATTTCTCCAATTCTGGTACTTATCATTTGGGGCTCTTGGTTGATTGTAATATTGGGTCGAGACCTGATTGGTTTGGCTGTAATAATGGCTGGCACTGCCCTTCTATTGGCATTTTATTCAATTATGCTCTGGTGGAGAACTCAGTGGCAAAGCTCAAGTATGTATTTTCCGGCCTATTTTTTGTTTAACAAAACAAATTTTGTGTTGTTCACAGTTATTAAGCTTATATATTCTATTCAATTTGAAACCTGAATTTCTAAATGCTGTAACTTAGGTAGAGACTGTTTCTGGTAATACTGTTGTGGATTGTTTTCTGTGGATGATCTTCCATCATTTGAGCAATTGACAGCCTTTGGATGTGATGATTATGTCCTCTGTTTCATGAAAAAGTGAACAGAAGAGGGAATAACTGTAACTGCTGTCATGTATGATTTTTCCATTGTTAAAATTAGTGTGATATTCTCATTAGAAAAGTGGAATAAATTGCACAGGCTTTACTGGATTCAGTGCAAACCTGGTTCCAAAAAAAATTTGGTCAAAAAGGTTGCTGGATATGTTGGCAAGTGGTCATAAAGTTGCCAAAAAAATTGAGAACAATTGGGAACTACAGCAGGGTTAAAGTATTGGATGCCAAACAAAGAAGTTCCACAGTTGAGAAATTGACTAAAAATAATAATTTGATCATGTTTATAGGAGATGACATTGTCTTGGTTAGTGAAAAGAAGTAAAATAGAACAAGTTTGATTGAATAATATATATAAGATTAGAATGATATGGTGTGTTTTACTTCTAACACACAAATGGCCCTAATATTGTAAAACTTACTAACGACACTCATAGCAAATCAGAAGGTAAACAGTTGGATTATCAATAGGTCTAGGTCTAGCTTTCAACATGCCTGTTTCCTTTATATGTCTAAGGCATACTGGTTGATGAATAATAATGTTGACCTAAGATTGAGCAACATCAATTCTTTAGAAGTACCAGAGTTTTCCCTAGTTTTGGTCCAAAATTGATGAATTATAATTATATTTTTCTAATAAAATGAATGCCATGATGAGCGTCATCTGTAATAACAATTTGATTAGCATATACAACCAAATGTATCGTAACTGAGAAGTACAGTGACTTCAACATAAAATTGAGCAATCTGCTTCTTTATAAGCCAGAAAAGACTTGCATAACAACACTATCAAGCTTAAGGAGGCTGTTTGAGGCCATAAAGGGATCTTTGTAATCAACATCTGGTTGTAAGGATTCCCCCTTTGCAACAAAGCCTGGCAATTGCTCTGTATATAGTTCCTTAAATTGTCCTTGTTGAAAGGCTCTGTATATGTGTACAAATTGTTGACGGTTGTGTGTACATATTGGATCCAAATTTTGCTACGTTGTTAAAAGAGAAAAGTTTAGAATTAGATCTAAATGTCCTGTCATTTTTGCTTCTTAGTACAAATAGAAATACCAAATTGACTTTGAAGCAGAGCTAAATTTTTAAAAAATGGAATTTTTGTTCCTTCTTTGTTAAGAATAACTAGGTTCAATGAGAATAATCATTGATAAAAATCTAACAATTTTAAATCTCTAGGTTGAAACAATATGGTATAGACCCCATATGTAGTATGCTCTAGATATGACTCTGAAATTTACTATAGGTTTATTTCCATAGTTAACATGACCCACTAAAGATGCCAATTTTGTGAATGAGATTGGGAGAAAACAAGCATCATGTGAGGTTAAAAGTTGATAGAAGCCATGCGAATCATGATTTCTGCTGATTATCCTTTTCTTACTGTGGTTTTGCGGAAGAAATGCTCCTGCTTTGGAGAATCATCTGGAGCTAGCAATTGAATAAAATCAAATAGTGAAGGCCATACTGCTGAAAGCTCAAATAAGTTGACATATGTCCCTCAACTGTGAGCTAGTCTCATGGGATTCTGCTTGAGTGTTATTACTCTGTCTAGAATGCCTAGGGCATTTAGAGTTTTTGCCGTCTAAGCTGATATCCTATTACATTTCTTCTTGTCCAACCTATGTGGGGCTTTTGTTCCTATTTTTTGTTTTCCAACAGCAGTGAAATAAGTTGCTTATAAATAGGTATTTTGTTAGTAGAACAAGCAACAGGAAATGTTCTTTGATTAGGTCTTCAGTCAAAGCTATTGACGGAAAACTTTGTTCTTGTCAGCTGTACAACTTTTTTGTTTTTGTTCTCTATGTTGCTTTTTGTGTCTAAGTTTAGTATTAATAGGTGAATGATATATAGCCAGGAAGCAGTGTTGTACAGATTAGACATGAAAAGTATATTTACCTGGTTTTATAAAGATATAGTATGTTTGGGAATTTTATATGATTTACTTAGTTTGGTTTTGATGTTGGTTGATGTTATAGTTGTAATAACCAATATCTGCATTTTTCTTTGACAGGGGCTGTTGCAATCCTGCTTCTTTTGGCTGTTGCTCTTCTTTGTGCATATGAACTCTGTGCAGTATATGTTACAACTGGATCACGAGCATCTGACCGCTATTCTCCTTCTGGTTTCTTTTTTGGAGTCTCTGCAATTGCTTTAGCAATCAACATGCTATTTATTTGCAGAATGGTGTTTAATGGTATGCTTTTGAATCACTTAGTTCATTTACAAATTGCTATTCCTGATTATTATTAAAGGTTAAGATATGTTTTTGGTTGTTGTACACGATAATCATGTTCAGTGTAGTCCTTATGTGAAGAAACTTTTCAGTTAGCTTCTAACCCTTTTCAATGTTGTCTGTACTGTTTGTTGCCATAATATTGTGATATTGAAGTTGAGTTACCCTAAAATATAAGGATCAAATTTAAAAATGGCTGTCATGTAGTGACAAAAAAATAGTATTTTTAATCCCTACATGCACAACACTCATCTTTAGTTTGGTACGCTTCATTGTGTTATAACTCCAGTAGATAGTAGTATTATAATAGTAATAGATGACATTTGTTTTTGATGTAGACAGTGTTCGTTTGTACGTATACTGCTTTTGGCTTGATTCTATTTGTTTTTTATTTTTGTTTTTTGTTATTTGCATAATCTTATTGCCATTATTCATCGTAGGGAATGGCTTGGATGTGGATGAATACGTGCGAAGGGCATACAAATTTGCTTATTCTGATTGTATTGAAGTAGGTCCAGTAGCATGTTTACCAGAACCCCCAGACCCTAATGAGTTGTATCCTCGACAATCTAGAAGGTATGTTCTAGTTCTTGTTCTCATTGTTGGGTATCGTAGTGGAGACAAATAACTGTAAGGTGTTTTTATAGCATTCAGTACTGTCTGTTAGACAGACATTTATTTTGCTATTATTTTTATACCCCCTTTTTCATGTATTTTATTAATGGGTCTAATTACTTTGCTGGATAATAAATCTTTATATTGCTTCTCAAATATTTATCTGGATGTAGACATATAGTACTACTATTTCATTAAGCTTTCTTCCAAGTTCTTATTATTTTTGTTTGTCTTTGTAGGGCTTCCCATCTTGTACTGCTCTATCTTGGCTCACTATGTGTTCTGTTAGTATACTCCATCTTGTATGGTCTAACAGCAAAGGAGGAGAATTGGCTTGGAGCAATTACATCAGTTGCTGTTATTATTCTTGGTAATTTAATTAGCTCTTGGTATTTATTATATTATTTTTTAATATTAACAGAAAATTCTTTTGCACTTTTCATCTCTGTTTATTTGATTTGCTTTTTTTCTGTGCACTTCTTGTTCTGTAGACTGGAATTTGGGAGCTTGCCTGTATGGTTTTCAACTTCTTGATAGTCGTGTTGCAGCACTGTTTATTGCTGGAACATCTCGTGTTTTTCTTATCTGTTTTGGAGTGCACTACTGGTTAGTTTCTTAAATTGAAAAATGACCTTTTTCTCAGCACAATTGCATCTATTATTGGTTTGTTGACTTTTCTCTACTTTCGCCTCTCACAGGTATTTAGGGCACTGTATCAGCTATGCTGTTATGGCATCTGTACTGCTAGGAGCGGCTGTTTCTCGCCATTGGTCAGCCACAAACCCATTGGCTGCGAGGAGAGATGCCTTACAAAGCACTGTAGTTCGTCTGAGAGAAGGATTCCGTAGAAAGGAGCACAACAGTTCATCTAGCTTTTCTGAAGGTTGTGGCTCAAGTATGAAACGAAGTAGTAGTGTTGAAGCCGGTAATCTTGGTAATGTCATTGAAGCTGGCAGGGCTATGGCTGCAGGTGATGGGAGCAATTGGAATAATGTCCTGTCTCAAACTACTAGTTTGCCGGATGGAATCAATAGTGATAAAAGCATAGATAGTGGAAGGTCAAGTTTAGCATTACATAGCAGCTCCTGTCGCTCAGTTGTTCATGAGCCAGAAGTTGGAACATCATCTGATGATAGAAATTTGGATCACAATAATTCTTTGGTGGTTTGTTCTAGTAGTGGTCTTGATAGTCAAGGGAATGACTCTAGTGCATCAAACTCTGCAAATCAACAAACACTGGATTTGAATTTGGCTCTTGCGTTCCAGGAAAGTTTGAATGACCCTAGGATTGCAACTATGCTGAAAAGTAGGACAAGACAAGGTGATCGAGAATTGAGTAGTTTATTACAGGACAAAGGATTGGATCCAAATTTTGCTATGATGTTAAAAGAGAAAAGTTTAGAATTAGATCCAACTATACTGGCATTGTTGCAAAGGAGTAGCATGGATGCAGATAGAGATCATAATGAAAATACTGATAACACCAGTGTTGACAATGCCATGCCTAATCAAATTTCATTATCTGAAGAATTGAGGCTACATGGGCTTGAAAAGTGGCTTCAGTTGTGCAGACTTGTATTGCATCACATTACGGGTACTCCAGAGCGAGCATGGGTTCTGTTTAGTTTTATTTTCATACTTGAAACCATCATTGTTGCCATATTCCGTCCAAAAACGATCAAAATTATTAATGCAACACACCAGCAGGTGAGTGCTGAGTCCCTTCCTAGTATGTTTGTGGTTTGTTTTGGGGGACTGAATGACACCCACACACACACATCTATTTCTAGAAGCTTGTTATATGTATTTTATTTGTTTGATCTTGGGGTTGTAACTGTTTAAACCTTGCAATGCTCATTTTGATATTTCCTGAACCTTTATTGCTTGTAGTTTGAGTTTGGTTTGGCGGTGCTCCTGTTATCTCCTGTGATATGTTCAATTATGGCTTTCCTTCGATCACTTACAGCAGAAGAAATGTCAATGACATCAAAACCAAGGAAGGTACGGAATTGGCTGTTTTTTGGATTAAAAATGCAAATCATTGTCATCTACTGAAATGGATGAACTTGATTTTTAACTTTTTATCTTGCTGAGCTGACTGATAATGTTTGGCTGTTTGCTATGTGTACTTGACTAATTGTTGTAAATTTATAATATAGGAAGTGCTTCTGTTCTTTATAAAGTTTTTGGTTTTGATGCGTCTGTTTTAGTCTTTTAAGGTTTATACATTCTTATAGTGCACATGTATTAGCTTTAGGTGAGAGGGCTAACTTTACTGGTGCTATCATGATACCATTCTCTTGCCCATATATGCTCTTGGGGTGGGATTATTGGGAAACTCTTTGGAAATGTGGGATTGTCCTAGTTTGTTGAACTGAGTTTGTCTTTCTGTGATGGGCTGAGCTGGCAGCCTGTGATCCAAACCTGCAATTTGAAAACCTGAAATCCCTAAATCCCCATTGTCTCAGCCTCTTTGAATCACTTGACCCCCCTCTTCTCTCAGAATTAAACCCCTCTCTTTCAGATGTGGCCCCGAACCACTATAACTCTACTCTCAAATCACTTTGGTGTGGCGAGAGACGAAGCTTTATTTATTTGTTTGTTTTTGTTTCTTAAACCCATAATTTGAGCTTATGCTGGATCTATACAAGGTCTCTTGATTCTTTGACTTCTCATTATTTTTCTCGGTGTTCCTTTTTCCTTTCCATAATTGCTATAAAATATAAAATAGACATTGAATTATTAAATAATATAACTATTAAACAAATATCTAAATTCTTACTTGAGATTTGCTGGTGGGATCTTACATCTGATGTCACACAATTTATGATCATCCCAATTTACCATCTTTCGCCCCAGTCCTAAGTAGGATCTCGATTTTGACACCCTTGCATCTTGGTTTCCACTTGGACTAAGTTACAATGTGTGTTTTCTTGGCTTGTTAGAGGTGTGCAGTCATGTAGCTCATGAAAATTAATGGTTCCTTGAAGTTCATTCCCTTCATTGATCCCAGCAACTTGCTATCCTCTGTTAAATCAGGATTGTATACCTTCATGGAAATTGTAGAATCGAACAACCCTACAAGTAAAATTGTGATTTTTGACATCCTTCCTTATAGGAGTAGCTACAGCCTATGGGTACTGATTGCCTTTGGAGGTTTTTTTTTTTCTTTTTCTAACCTCACTATTGTAATGTTAACTAGAATTAGGGATTTCATTTAGCTCTCATGTTTTCTCTTTAATTTATTCAATTGTTATGTTTAGCCTGACTATTTATGTCTGTTGCTTTTTCTGTTAAGAGACTCTTGTTTTAGTGCATGCATTCAATAACATGATGTCTGATAAAGTATTTGTTTGAGGTTTAAACGAATAACTAATTGCATATTCTCTCTCTCTCTCTCTCTCTAATTCACTGTCTTCAGTATGGATTTATTGCTTGGCTACTCAGCACTTGTGTTGGATTGTTGCTCTCCTTTTTAAGGTAAGCCCTACTATTCCTGAAAGTTGTTCATACTTTTAAATTTTGACCTCATTTCTATTGAATGTGAATGCCTTTTTTCTATCAGCATAACTGCTTTAACCTTTGTTTGCATTTTATTAATTATTCATCATATAATTTATGCAGCAAATCATCTGTTCTCCTTGGTATATCCTTGACTGTGCCACTATTGGTGGCATGCCTTTCTGTTGCCATTCCCATATGGATTTGTAATGGTTACCAATTTTGGGTTCCTCGTGTGAATTGTACTGGGAGTGCTGGAAATGATCGAATTCCTCGAACAAAGGAGGTTAGTTCTTATGCCTTTCCTACTTACTATTAGGGTGTCTATAATTTGATGTTTTCTGGTGTCTCCTAGCTTTATCTCCTGATATGTGGTTTCTCTTAGTCTTAGCTTTTCCTCCTGATAAAATCACTTTGTTTTTCATTCTAGGATATGACATATGTACATAATTATTTTAATTCATAGATGGAGGTGTGTTATGCATTTGTTACTCTTTCTGTCAAGTTAAATTTCTTGTTGATGCATAAGCTTTTCTTGTTCCCTTTTACAGGGTATTGTTCTTCTTATCAGTATGTCAGTATTTGTTGGATCTGTACTGGCTTTGGGTGCAATAGTTTCTGCGAAGCCTTTAGACGATTTACGATACAAGGGATGGAATGGTGATCCAAAAATTTTGGGTTCCCCTTACACATCATCTGTTTTTCTTGGCTGGGCAATGGCATCTGCAATTGGTTTAGTTGTTACGAGCGTGCTTCCAATAATTTCATGGTTTGCAACATATCGGTTCTCCCTTTCCTCTGCTATCTTTATTGGACTTTTTGCAGGTATTTTCTCATTTTGTATTTACAAATCCTCCCCCCATACAAAAGTATAAGATTGCTTTTGTTGTTGCTGATATCTACTTAGCTTATTTCTGTAACTATTTCTGCAGTTATTCTTGTGGCATTTTGCGGGGTGTCCTATTTAGAAGTTATCAAAACTAGGGACGACCAAGTTCCAACAAACGGTGATTTCTTAGCTGCTTTACTTCCTTTAGTCTGCATTCCAGCAGTGCTGTCGCTTTGCTGTGGATTGCTTAAGTGGTAGGTAACACTTTCTTGTATTTGTCAATTTATCTTTATGGTAAATTGACAGCTATTGCTGTGTGATAGATGTCTGATCTTTTTAAAATGTCTATTTGCAGGAAGGATGATGATTGGAAACTTTCTCGTGGTGTATATATTTTTGTTATAATTGGTCTTTTGCTTCTGCTTGGTGCTATTTCAGCTTTGATAGTTGTTGTCAAGCCTTGGACTGTAAGTGTGTTGAATTCATTGTCTCTTTAACTCCCTCTTCCCCAAGGTCAAAATTCTTTGGCTGAACCTCTTCCTTTATATTACTGCAGATAGGAGTAGCATTTCTTTTGGTTCTTCTCCTTATGGTATTAGCAATTGGTGCCATTCACCACTGGGCATCAAACAATTTTTATTTGAGCCGGACACAGATGGTCTTTGTTTGCTTCCTTGCTTTTCTGTTGGCTTTGGCAGCATTTCTTGTTGGATGGTTTGAAGGTTCTATTCAAGTCCATTATATTGGCATTGATATGCATATCTTAAGTAGAAAGTGGCTGATCTGCTAAAGTGCTAACATTATCTTTTTTGCTCTTTTTTTCAGGTAAACCATTTGTTGGAGCATCGGTTGGTTATTTTTCATTTCTTTTTCTTCTTGCCGGACGGGCATTGACAGTGAGTTACTCTCTAATTTTCAATCTTGTAATATCAGCTTTTTATTGTATCCCAAATGCTTTTATGCTTCATGAGTTCATCTTTGTTTTGCTCAGAGGTTTTATTCCTTGGTGATTTTTTTTTTCTATTCCTCAGGTTCTGCTTTCAAATCCCATTGTTGTATATTCTCCTCGAGTTTTGCCAGTGTATGTGTATGATGCTCATGCAGATTGTGGAAAGAATGTCAGGTTTACCCCAAACACTAATTTTATTATTATTGTTTTTAAATATGTTGGTTAATTTTTTCTTTGAATTTACTTGTTATCTGATTTATTACTTTATGTATCCACTGCTTGTATTTGCTATTTACAGTGTGGCCTTTCTCATGCTATATGGGATTGCCCTGGCAACCGAAGGCTGGGGGGTTGTTGCAAGTTTAAAGATCTATCCACCCTTTGCTGGTGCAGCTGTATCAGCAATTACCCTAGTTGTTTCATTTGGGTTTGCTGTATCTCGTCCTTGCCTAACTCTTAAGGTCTGTGAAGTCATTGTGACCGACACTGACTTTTAAGCTACTTCAAAATTTAAATGATTTGATTTATTATATGCACCGAAATGTCTGATGAAACTGGCTTATTATAATGTGCTAACTTCTTTCTTCCTTCTAATTGAAGTTCTAAGTTCTAACCTTTGTTAGCTTATCTGTATTTGTCTTTTCTAGTTGGGTTTGTCTCATCAATGCCTTTGTAATTTCTTGTTATGTATTTCAGTACACCTAGTACTGAATCTTATTATTAATACAATTTATATTTTTGCTGTGCAAAAAAAAAGTTCTAACCTTTGTAAAATGTACAGATGATGGAAGATGCTGTGCATTTCCTGGGTAAGGAAACTGTTATTCAAGCAATTGCTAGATCAGCAACAAAGGTGAGTAGATTTGCCAACGAGATTGCAGGACCCTATTGGGCCAATATCTTTATTTTATTCTTGTCCTCCTAGCATTGTTTGGACTTTGGAGTAGTAGCCAGTAGTCAATCTAACCTTCTCTACAGCTGCTATGTATGCCTATGTTGCCAAAGATTTTCTTCCTTTGTGGAAACAAAGTTCTTGCTAAAATTTGGTTTACTGCTCTGCAATTAATACTTCTGTAAATGTAGTGAGAAATTTTTCCACTGATTATAAATTACTCTGTAAATGTGGCTGTATTTATTTTAAAGTACTTCATACTCAATCATCCTGAGTTTTGGAAATCTTTTATGCTTTTGAATTAATTTGGTTTTATCTTCTGCATTTTCATTGAGCTTAGTAGTTCATGCTTTTCCTGTTTTAACAAAGTCCATTTTTGATCAAAATCTTTGCTGAAGTAACCTTAAACCAATGGAAATGTGTTAATTGCTTCAATAATTATCTTTAATCTTGATACTCACACATAAATATTTTCTAACAAATATGTTCTCCTTTATCTGTTTGTTGATTATTGAATGTTATTGTCAGAAAAGAACTCCTTCATTTGTCAATGCAATTCAACTGTAAATTAATGATATTTACTTGCACTGCAGACCAGAAATGCATTATCTGGAACCTACTCAGCACCACAGAGGTCAGCTAGTTCTGCTGCACTTTTGATTGGAGACCCTACCATTATGCGTGATAGGGCAGGAAATTTTGTGCTTCCGAGAGCTGATGTGATGAAATTAAGAGACCGCTTGAGAAATGAAGAATTAGTTGCAGGTTCATTCTTTAGTAGATTAAGATATCATAGGACATTTCGCCATGAGCCAACCAGCGATGTAGATCATAGAAGAGTAATGTGTGCTCATGCTCGAATTCTGGCACTAGAAGAGGCCATTGATACTGAGTGGGTGTACATGTGGGACAAGTTTGGTGGTTATTTGCTTTTGTTGCTTGGTTTGACATCAAAGGCAGAACGAGCACAGGTAATGGATATCTAGTTTTGCATATAGTGGATGATATCTAGTTTTTATTTTTATTCTTGTGACAATGATAATCCATTTCTCTGGTAGGATGAGGTTCGTTTGAGACTCTTTCTTGATAGCATTGGATTTTCTGATTTAAGTGCTAAGAAAATAAAGAAGTGGATGCCAGAAGATCGCAGGCAATTTGAAATCATTCAGGAGAGGTACTATCCTGAATATCTGATATTAATATGTATAGTATCTTTACCATGTTTTTTCTATCTAAATATTTTGTTGTGAATTTTCTAGTTACATAAGAGAAAAGGAGATGGAAGAGGAAGTCTTCATGCAGAGGCGTGAAGAGGAGGGCAGAGGGAAAGAAAGGAGGAAGGCCCTACTTGAAAAAGAGGAACGTAAATGGAAGGAGATAGAAGCTTCTCTGCTCTCCTCCATTCCTAATGCTAGCAGCAGAGAGGCTGCTGCCATGGCAGCAGCTGTACGTGCAGTTGGAGGTGATTCTGTTCTAGATGATTCCTTTGCTCGAGAGAGGGTTTCAAGCATTGCACGTAGGATTCGTGCTTCACAGTTATCTCGGCGTGCACTTCAGGTTCATTAACTGTCTTTGATATTTATTCTGAATTCTGATAGCAATTGGTAGGATCTGAGTTTTTTTAGTCTGTTTAATTTATTGGAGGGATTTCAATGGGAATAAAAAAATAATTGGATGGAATGATTAGTGGAAACAATTGGTAGGATCTTTTTTCAGTTTTTCTAACAGTCTGTTAAATTTATTTGAGGGATTTCAATGGGAATAAAAAAATAATTGGATGGAATGATCACCTCTTTTTGTATCATCTATGATGTAGTTAATAGTGGAATGGTTTCCATTCCCATTTTGGTTTTCAAGAATTAGCAGGATTGTGGTGGAAACAGTATAACAAAAGAAAATAATTTTATTTTTAATTATGGTATTTGCCCTTTTTTTTTGTTAAATAATGTAAATAATAGTGCTCTGTAGCCTTAAGTAGTAAAATGTTTTTCAACCTTTTTTAATTTAATGATATTTTTTATTTAAAAAATTAAATGTTAAAACTGATGTTATTTTGTTTAAAATATCTTTTAAACAAAACAAATCCATTTGATAAATATACAAGGTTACAAATATAGCTTTTTAAGTCAAATATATTTTGTTTGAAGCGTGTGTGTAAAAGAATAAGAGTCTTAATTTTATAATATATTTTTCATTTGTTCTTCAGATATATGTTTCTCAATAGATTAATTTTGTTAATTAAACCAAATTTGTTTGATAGGTACCAACAAGCAAGAAAGACTAAAAGGAAGAAATTAAGTATGAAAATATTTGTATTGCAGTAACTGGTCTGAATCAAGGGAATTCAGATCCTGGTATATTCTGTATAGTGTACAATGGTACAAAAATGAAAACACTCCTAGACAGTTTCAAGAGTGTCTAATCTCTCCCAGACCAAGCCTACATTCTACACACCTTTGCTGGCTTATATTCTCTCTCTCTCTCCCACCTCTCCTAAAACAAATTTAATACACTGCACCTTTTGCCTCTCTTTTCATACACCTTCAGTGATCTTGGGCCTTGACGCTGCATTACTATTCCTTTCCAAAGTATTCAGTAAACTTCTGATTCATTGTATACTCGTTCCATTCCTACCAGCTCATTTCAGCTAACTGGATTTTCTTTATGATAATCATCTATTTAAAATATCTGCACATGCACACCTTTATCTTTGACTGATGGATCACTCACTGAAAAAAATATGATGGAAAATTATTCTAAAGAATTTAACTAGAATGCATTGACAGTGTAGATTTTTTTTTACTGTCTGATTGTCGTCAGATCATAGATTGTCATCCATGGTAATTTTGTTGATTTTTTTAATAAGTACATTATAATTCATATTTAAGGTGATTTTTGATTGATTGACAGTATACAAATATTTACACTGACATTATATGAAAATTATACCCATTTTTTTTTGGTATTTATAAAATAATCCATTACAAAAGTCTATTTTTTTTAATCTCCCTCTACTTGTGGTATCATAATTTAAATAATTAGGATGACTCTTCTGGAGATTACTTAATTTGTAGTGAAATTTTGATATCTGTGCAGACAGGAGTGGCAGGTGCCATATGTGTTCTTGATGATGAGCCAACAGCCAGTGGCAGGCATTGTGGTCCCATTGATTCCAGTCTATGTCAAAGTCAAAAAGTTAGCTTCTCCATTGCATTGATGATTCAACCTGAATCTGGTCCTGTTTGTCTTTTGGGCACTGAGTTTCAGAAGAAGATTTGCTGGGAAATTCTTGTGGCTGGATCTGAACAAGGTATTGAGGCTGGACAAGTTGGGCTTAGATTGATTACTAAAGGTGATAGGCAAACAACGGTTGCAAAGGAGTGGAGTATTAGTGCAACAAGTATTGCAGACGGAAGGTTTGATCTTTCTCTTTATTTTATGTATCGTGTTTGTTTTTTAAAGTTGAGGTTCAGTTACTCAGTTCTCTTGTTATATATGTTTTACCTCTTTGTTGCAGGTTATCTTCAAATGTGTGTCAGTAATCTTCTTAGTTTAATAACATTTTGTTATTCCAATTTAATCCTAAAGCATTTTATAATTATATGGTTTCAGTATTTCTTATTAATTGTTTTACAATTCATCTCTCCAGATTAAGTTCCACAGTTTTTTCAATAATTAAGAATTCAAAAGTCAAATTTGAATCTCTGCCAGCTTTCTTGAGATGCACAAGATAAACTAGTTTTACCTTTAAAGACTGTTAGGACTGACTTTTGCTATTTTGGCATGGTAAATTTGAAACCGGACCATTTATAAGCATGAGTCTATTTTGAAATACAGGAGATTTTTATAGAGCAAAATACTTATATTATTTGCTCAATTGCTTGAGTTTGTCATCATCTATTTGGATGGTTCTGTCTAGGTATAATAGTATACTTTACTCGTTGTGTTTTTGACTAGTTGTATGCTTGGCTTTCACTATTATACTCTTATACTAGGCCATGTTATTCCAATGCACAATAAATTGTTGAAGTTTCTTACGTTTCTGTGTGGATAAATATATTGCAGGTGGCATATTGTAACAATGTCAATTGATGCTGATTTAGGTGAAGCAACATGTTATTTGGATGGTGGATTTGATGGCTATCAGAATGGATTACCATTGTGTGTGGGTAGCAGCATTTGGGAGCAGGGGACAGAAGTGTGGGTTGGTGTTAGACCACCAACAGATATTGATGCATTTGGTCGGTCAGATAGTGAAGGGGTTGAATCTAAGATGCATATTATGGATGCTTTTCTTTGGGGAAGGTGCTTAACTGATGATGAGGTTTCTTCTCTCTATACCTCAATGGCTTCGGCAGACTTCGGTGCACTTGATTTCCCTGAAGATAATTGGCAGTGGGCTGATTCACCTTCGAGGGTATGCTGCCGCTTCTCCCTTCCCTGTCTCTCCCTTCTTGTATGGAAGAAGAGAATTGAAATTTTAAAAACAATATATATAAATTACAGAAACAGAATAAGTTGTCCTCCTAATACTGTTAAATGCTACAACATGCAGAACATGTTCTTATCATGCTTTACTAAACATCATACTGTTGTCTGCTTTACTAGCCATCATGTTTACTTTGCCTAATCTTATTAACACATTTTGTGTCTAGGTTGATGGTTGGGACAGTGATCCTGCTGATGTAGATTTATACGACAGAGATGATGTAGATTGGGATGGACAGTATTCTAGTGGGAGGAAAAGAAGGTCAGAACGTGATGGCATGGTGGTGGATATTGATTCCTTTTCAAGGAAGTATAGAAAACCTAGAATAGAAACTCAAGAAGAGATTAATCAACGGATGTTATCTGTAGAATTAGCCATCAAAGAAGCTCTCTACGCCAGAGGAGAGACACGCTTTACTGATCAGGAATTTCCTCCCAATGATCACTCATTGTTTGTGGATCCTGCAAACCCCCCTGCAAAGTTACAGGTAGTTCTCTTTATTATTATCTTTTAGTTTACTGTATTACCCCCCCTACAAACTTAATATTGTTTCATGTTTACAGGTTGTTTCTGAGTGGTTGAGGCCAGGTGAGATTGGCAGACAGAACCATCTTGACTGTCGTCCGTGCTTATTTTCAGGAGCTCCAAACCCTTCAGATGTTTGTCAGGTATCATGTTTTACACCTCACTTGCAAGAATTTTGAAATAAATGTTTGTTCTCATATATGTTTTGTTAGTATTTTGATTTTTCAATTTGTGTTAATAGTTATGTATATTGAACAGGGCCGTTTAGGTGATTGTTGGTTCTTGAGTGCTGTTGCTGTTCTAGCAGAGGTTTCACGTATATCAGAGGTAATCATCACTCCAGATTACAACGAGGAGGGAATTTATACAGTTCGCTTTTGTGTTCAGGTAATAAGCATATACAATCAGATTTATATTAGTTTCTTATTGTTTATCTCTTTTTCATGCTGTAACGGGATAGATAACATTTTCCAAATAAATGGCATCTAAGTTCTTTGCATATTTTGGTTCATGATATCTAGGGCGAGTGGATCCCTGTTGTTGTTGATGATTGGATTCCTTGTGAATTACCGGGCAAACCTGCATTTGCTACTAGTAAGAAGGCCTATGAACTCTGGGTCTCTATATTGGAGAAGGCATATGCCAAGTTGCATGGCTCTTATGAAGCACTAGAAGGTGGGCTTGTTCAGGATGCTCTGGTGGATCTTACGGGGGGTGCTGGGGAGGAAATTGACATGAGGAGTGGTGAAGCCCAAATTGACCTTGCAAGTGGTAGATTGTGGTCTCAACTGTTACGCTTCAAGCAAGAAGGTTTTCTCCTAGGTGCAGGAAGTCCTTCAGGTTCTGATGTGCACATCTCTTCTAGTGGCATTGTGCAAGGACATGCATACTCAATACTGCAGGTAATGGGATAATGTCTTATATTTGTTATATTCTCACGGTCATGGTTAGATGTAAAACCATTTATAACCCTTCACCTATATAACTTGAGGATGAAGTAGAGTTCAGTTGTTAAGAGAGTTGGTCCTTTACATGGAAAGAAAGCCTTTTTATGTTGAGTTAGTCAGGAGTTTATCCTTATTACCTTTGTTCTTCTATTTTTTTTAAGTTCAATTTGAGGATGAAGTAGAGTTGAGTTGTGTATTATTCATGCTGTAAGCCCAAAAGGTTCTTGTACGAGGGAGTGTGTTTAGTATATATAGTCATTCATGGCAACTCTTGAGCCTTCACCCAACAACTCAAGCCTTACAGAGAGTACTCTGACAATCCTAATGATTTTTAATGATCTCTGCTGTCATACAATTTTAGGTAAGAGATGTGGATGGTCATAAACTTGTTCAGATCCGAAATCCATGGGCCAATGAAGTGGAGTGGAATGGTCCATGGTCTGACTCATCGCCTGAGTGGACAGATAGGATAAAGCACAAGCTGAAGCATGTTCCGCAGGTAGTTCTTTATGCTTTTCTGTTGTGGATTACTCATATGCTTTGACTTCTTAGCATCTTTTTATGATTGAGCCGACTATTTGCTCTTACCCGGTGTTAAGCATTTGCTGACGTCAAGTAACCATTTCATTTGTCACTTTTTTCAACAGTCCAAAGATGGCATATTCTGGATGTCCTGGCAAGATTTTCAGATTCATTTTCGATCAATATATATTTGCCGTATCTACCCATCAGAGATGCGTCATTCTGTTCATGGTCAATGGCGTGGTTACAGTGCCGGGGGGTGTCAGGATTATGATACATGGAATCAAAATCCACAGTTCAGACTGACTGCAACTGGGCAAGATGCATCATTTCCTATTCATGTATTCATTACCTTGACTCAGGTACTACTGATATTTGCATATTTAATACTACATTTGCAAAAAAGAACATTTCCCTTGAATTTCTTTAAATTTCATTTCATGATATTTATAGGGTGTGGGATTTTCAAGAACAACAGCTGGTTTTAGAAATTATCAATCCAGCCATGATTCACAGATGTTCTACATTGGAATGAGGATACTCAAAACTCGTGGCAGACGTGCTGCTTTCAATATCTACCTACATGAATCAGTTGGTGGGACAGACTATGTTAATTCTCGAGAAATATCCTGTGAAATGGTTTTGGAACCTGAGCCAAAGGGATATACTATAGTTCCTACTACTATACACCCCGGTGAAGAAGCACCATTTGTACTTTCTGTTTTCACCAAGGCATCGGTAACTCTGGAAGCTTTGTAGTGCCTAGGGATAGCTTACATGTATCTTGTCCTCTTGATAAGTTTCTCTGCTTGGGTTCTCGGTGGATCATGTACTTGCACTGCTGGAGCCCTGCTTAGAACAATTGGGTAATTTTCTCTTCCCCCTCTCCCAACAGTTTTCTTTTCATATATATGTCATCTAACATTGATGGTTTGTATTTTCTCTTCACAGCATTGAGATACTATTCCTGGGAGAAATGATGGCATCTGTTCGAGAGATGGATGAGGTATAGCTGCGCGCACACTCTTGGTCTTTGAATCTGATGATTCGTCATTTTGAACTATACTTCTGCCAGCATTGAAGAGGGCTCTCGGGTTGTTTATTGTGTACATAAAAAAAAAGTGGTACTATAGGGGTATACTTGTAACCATTTAAGCAAAGTTGGAAAAGAAATAACTGAAAATAAGTAGGAAATTTACTAACACCTGGTTCAAATGGAGGTAAGGACGGTGTGGGGAGGTATAGTAACAAGCATTGAGTGACTGATTGTAAATTCAGTTGCCGTTTTGACAATTGCAAAATATTGTACAAACATTAACAATTATCAGTTCCTATCATTTATTGGCATTTGGGAAAATTTTGTACAAATGTCTTTCTAATCTAATTTGATTTCAAAATATATGTAGTTTTCTTATATAACTTGAAGAGTTAAAGTCTTGCGCTCCTTAGATATCTCTAGAGTTCCAATCGTTTATATAACTTGAAAGGACAAAAAGGGTTTCAGATTTATTTATGCTTTCTAAATGTTAATATATATACTCCAATTTTAAAATTATAAATTTCTAATAGTAACTTTAGATACTAGCTATTTTTTTATATCCGCAAGATGTTGTCAATTTAGTATTTTTTTTGTTTAAATCAAACAGTAAATAGGCAGTTTTGTTTTTAAATGTATAAATTATTGATAAATTTGTTATTGAAAGATTAAAATATAAAATTTAGTTATTGAAAGTGTAAAAAGTGTGATATTTATTTGGTGATTAAATTTTTGTCTATTACTGTTAATAAAATAGTCCATGTGATATATAAGGCGAATCACAAAATTGATTGTGAATGTGATCTTGCTGAATAGATTTAAGGAAAATATCAGTAAGTTATCATTATTGAACTTAAATGTCAATAATTTTGATTATAAAGATGTCAATAATTTCTTTTTTTCTTTTGACAAAAATATCAGTAATTTTAATTTTGGATAAAAAGGTCAGTAAATTATCATTATTAGATTAAAATATTAGTAATTTTTTATTGAATGTAAATATTAGTAATTTTTTGTTTAACTTAAATATTAATATGTTTCTATTAGATTAATTTATTAGATCCCAAATATTTATTAGTAAAAGAAAATATATTAATATGATTATATAAAACGTTTAAAAAATTAACACAAGACTGAAATATGATACAATATTAAACATGAAATAAAAGATTTCTTCTAATAAAATTTCAATTAATGTCATTAGCATTTTTTTGGATATTTTATATTATTGTAAATTTTTAAATAAATTAAATAAAATAATATATACGCGAATATCAAAACTAAATATCTAAAAAATCACTTTTTTTAATAAAGTAATATATATATATATATATATATATATATATATATATATATATATATATATATATATATATATATATATATTTCAAACCAAAGTATAACAAACTTAAAATGAAATGAATCCATAAATTAATTATATACTAAATTTATCTTTAAATTTTACAATTTTTAACTAACATTTTAATTTACATGAAACAAATGAGTATGTTTACCTTCTAAATGATAAAAAATCTAAACTTTGTTAAAATTATTTGTTTTTTTTTCCTATTTTTTAGGGAATTTAAAAAAATACTCACAGTCAAGGTTTTTAATTTCTTTTCAAGTTTGTTTAGTGTATATCATATCAGTTTTCAAATTCAAACCGAATGAGTTACATCTTTTGAATTAATAATAAAAAAGAGTAAATAGTATTTTTATCTTTGAAGATGTAAATTGCTAATAAATTCATCCCTAAAAAATTAAAGTTCAAAATTTGGGGGAAGGAACGCATATATGATATCTCAAAATTTGACTTCTTAACCTCCTTTTGTCTGCTATGATACGTTTCAATTTTGAGAAATGCACCAACTTTTCGTTTTCTCTAAGCTTTTCTCTTCGAATATAAATAAAATAATGTAATATATTTTTTTAAATTACGAATAGAAAATAATTGTTATACTAGGCAATTGTATGGTCATGACGGATGAAAAGTACAAAAACAAAATCTTAGAGGAAAGAAATTCTAAAATGAAGATTTAATTAAAAGAAAATCTCTAAATTTTTTTAATATATACTTTTAAATATTTTTTTATTAATTGAAAATTATTATAATCCATAAAATAATGTGAGTTTTAATTTCTATTTAATATTTTTCATTAATTATTTTGTCGTAACTTTTAATAAATTTTTGTTAATACTAAAGAATGTTACAAAAGATATTATCTAAAATGATTCTTTTCGTTAAATAAAATATTATTTACATAACCAAACCATTACGAAGTTAAGAGACACTATATAATGTGCAAAACAGAGAGTTTTGAGGTGAAACCGTGAAAGTGTGACATGCATTAAATTTATATGTATGAATTATTGTAAATATACTTTCTTTTTTATTTCTATAGAAAAAAAAATACGTGTGTATGCACTTGGGTATTGATAAGAACTCCTCTTGTTTTGGCAAAATTAAAAATAAACAAAATAAGCTATGAGATTTGGATGTACTATGTTGTCGCCTTGTTGGGATAAGAAATAGTTGGTTGCAGAAGACACGCGAGTTTCCAATTTATATTGATAGGTAAATATTTAGTGGCTACAAGTCTAAACAATTTTTGCGGTGCTAACATTGGTGCCGGTAAAGAGAGAGTCTTTATCAATTCAAATCTAATGACTTTTAAAGACTCGTATACGAAAGAAGTAAGGTTCTGTCACAAGACATGTTCCCACGGAGTGTTTTGAGACAAGAAAATAACAATTAACAAGTGACCCTATAATTAACTTCAATTTTCGACAACTTGAGCTATTTTATCATTATCACCTCCATTGCCAATTCTCCTCTATAGCTTGTGTGAGTATAGAAATAAGAGATGGAAGAGAGAGTGAGTGGATGTAGCCACGTCTTAATGGTTCCATACCCAAGTCAGGGTCACATAAACCCAATGCTCCAATTCAGCAAGCGCTTGAGCACCAAAGGAGTGAGAGTCACTATGGTCACAACCATTTTCATTTCCAAGTCCATGCATCTTCAATCTTCTTCCTTGTTAGGAAATGTTCAACTTGATTTCATATCAGATGGCTGTGATCAAGGTGGTTTTGGTCAAGCTGGTAGTGTGTCAACCTATTTATCTCGCATGCAAGAAATAGGTTCCAATAACTTGAGGGAACTCATAAAAAAATACAACTCTTCAGATCACCCTATTGATTGTGTGGTATATGACCCTTTGGTTATATGGGTATTGGATGTAGCCAAAGAATTTGGGTTATTTGGAGCTGCTTTTTTCACTCAAATGTGTGCAGTCAATTACATATATTATCATGTCTACCATGGACTTCTTAAGGTCCCCATTTCATCACCTCCAATCTCTATTCAAGGGCTTCCTTTGCTTGATCTAAGAGACACACCAGCCTTTGTTTATGATCCTGGATTCTATCCAGCTTACTTTGACTTGGTCATGAATCAATTTTCTAACATCCACAAAGCAGATATCATTCTTGTCAATTCCTTCTACAAGCTGGAGGAGCAGGTATATTTCTTGTCAAACTTGCACAGTATTTCAACTCCTTTCCAAGAATATGTTGTAATTTACTATTCATTTGATATCATTTCTTATGTCTATGGTTTAAAAAATAATAATCTTATGCCTGTGATTGTGCACCAACATGTTTAAAAGTAATCATGAGCCATGTATTGGAGTTAGGGTGGGCATTGATTGGATTTTTAAGAATCTAATTCATATCCAATTAAATGGATTGGATCTTAAATCTATATCCATATTTTTTAAAAAATAATTTGGATTCAAGATCCAATCCATTTAAGTAGATATGAATTTGATCATATCCAATTTATATCCTCTTAAATGTTATAAGAATTTTTTTTTTACAAATTTTAGTAATCAAACGCTAAAAATTGAAAACTTGGAACTTGCCTATATAAGCATTATTTTCAATTGATCTTAGTCAAGACTATTTTTGATCAATCTTGGTTAGGGTATTTTTAGCCTATCTCAACTAGGGCAATTTGGGTTGACATAAGCCTAGATATTTTTCAGCTGATGTTAGTCAGTGCATTTTCGGTCGACGTTGACCAAAGATGTTTTTGGTCAATCTTAGGTAGCGTTATTTTATGTTTGAGGTCGGTTAGGATTTTTAGTCAATGTCGGTTGGTAATATTCTTTGGTCAACATCAGTCAGGACTATATTTTGGTCAACATTAACTAGATTTTTTTGCTGGCGCTGGTTGAAACTTTTTTTTGTTGTTGGCGTTAGCTAGGGCTTGTTGGCCAACATCACCATGACTATTTCTTCTGGCCGGCGCTGGTTAGGAATATTTTTTGTTAACATCAACTAGGATTTTTTCGATTAACGTCAATTGAGGGAATATTTTGGGTTTGAAAATCCAAACAAATATACAATTAATTGGATTTGATTTAAAATCTAAAAAATTAGATTTGAATATAAAACTAGACCATTTAAATGGATTTAAAGAAAAATAGATTAGAGTGAATATGGATTGATTTTATATATTTGAATTTTTTTTCACAATCCTAATTGGATTATTTTAGAGATAGTCAAAACAATAATTTCATCCCTATCCATTAAAATGACTAAATTATTGGTGGTAGGTATGTTAATTAAAGCGGTTGACTAGTAACAGTAACTGATTAAGGTAACTAGAACGGAGTAGTAGAGCAAGAAAAGATCATATATCTTACGGGTTACAAATTCGAGTTTCCATTTGTCTTTTCGAGTGCGGTAAATGCAAGTTTTTTTTTTGAGTTCAAAGACTTTTTCCGCCTTGGACTAAAACACCACCCCCTCTCCCTAAGTTTTGTCAAGAAAAAATTAACTGATTAAGAACGGAAATTCGTAATCATGTGACAAAATTGAATTGTGAATGTGTTTGGCTGAACAAATTATGACCTCATGATTTTCCATGTCAATGATGATTGATGTATAGGTGGTGGATTCCATGTCAAAGCTATGTCCAATATTGATGATTGGGCCAACAGTTCCATCCTTTCACTTGGACAAGGCAGTCCCAAATGACACAGACAATGTTTTGAATCTCTTTCAAGTAGATTCATCAGCCATTAGTTGGCTGAGACAAAAGCCTGCAGGGTCAGTTATTTACATATCATTTGGCAGCATGGTGTGCTTCAGCTCACAGCAGATGGAGGAAATAGCATTGGGCCTAATGGCAACTGGCTTCAACTTCTTGTGGGTCATCCCTGATTTGGAAAGAAAGAATCTCCCAAAAGAGTTGGGGGAGGAAATTAATGCATGTGGAAGGGGTTTGATAGTTAATTGGACCCCACAATTGGAAGTGCTATCAAATCATGCTGTCGGTTGTTTTTTCACACACTGTGGATGGAATTCAACACTTGAAGCATTGTGCTTAGGGGTGCCAATGGTTGCACTGCCACAGTGGACTGACCAGCCCACAAATGCAAAATTTGTTGAGGATGTATGGAAAGTGGGAATCAGAGTCAAAGAGAATGAGAATGGGATTGTAACAAGAGAAGAGGTTGAGAATTGCATCAGGGTAGTAATGGAAAAGGACCTAGGAAGAGAAATGAGAATTAATGCTAAGAAATGGAAGGAATTGGCTATAGAAGCAGTGAGTCAGGGTGGTACTTCAGACAACAACATCAATGAATTTATAAATAATCTGAAAAGATCCTAAACTAAATATCCCTTTTGGTGTCAATTAATATTGATTCCATAAATTGTATTAGAATTTTATTTTCCTCTTGTCTGTTTAGTAGCTATTATATGTTTATGTCATTCTATGTTAAATACTTAAATTATTGTATATACAAGCACCACACGTTTACTAGTTATATAGCTTCTCCTTTATTCAAGAAAAAAGGTTTTATTATCTTTTTTAGTCTCTAATTTTTTTTGGCATTTTTTACTTTTATTCTCTGAACTTTTTTTTGATTGGTTTTAATTTATTTTGTTATCCTTGTTTTTAGTCTTTTAAAAGAATTAAAAATAAGGATGAAAAAAGTTAAGAGGAACATTGATCCGTAAAAAAAGTTCAGCTAGAAACATAAATCTTTAAGAAATTAAGAACTAAAAAGATAGTGAAACTACTAAAAAATAAGATAATATAATTTTGATTTTGACACAATAAAAGAAACCACTAAAAGCACTAGTGAAAAAAATAGATTACATGGTCTTTTTACTTTTTAGCCGTGTAAAAAGAGACACAAAGGACATTAAGAAAAGTTGTTAAGATAGATCTCATAGTAAATATCGAATGAAAAGTTTTGATTTCTACATACTAAAGGATTTAGTTTTCATTTAATAATTATTGTTTTTATTTCTTAACAAATGTGTTTAAGGCTTTAAGCTATTAATTAATAAATTATTAAAATAGTATTGTGTTTCACTTAAATTTCAATTTTAGTACAGTAATGCATTCCAATAGCCAACAAGGCCTAAGTGCCGTATTTATAGATTTAAAGTATATTTGTGTGCTCAGCAGTCAAAAATTTACAGAGCTTGCACACACTTCATTTTCGTCTGACTGCTACAATTGAACTATTTATTAATACATAAATATAAAAATCAATGACTTGAAAAATTCGAATGACCTAGAGTACATTTGCGCAACATTTTTTGTGGCATGGAATTCAAATAGGATGTATCTGGAAGTCAAATGATGGATCATAGCCTCTCCCTGGTCTCATCATCTTCATGAGCATTACCATCTTCCCTCCAACTGCCCAACTTAACAATGTCTTCAACAAGTATTTTCCCATCTGTAGCAACAAAATATGTTATCAGTAACTATTGTATTCATGAACTAATAATCTTCATAAGTTTGATAAATAAAGTCACCGAATATATTATTCAGAGAAACATTACAAGTTGTCAAAGCATTCAACAAAGATGCTTCCCTCTCTCAACCAATCCACGAAGGGGAGTGGCTGAGGGGACCACCTGACCTGACAGGCTATTTTTAAATGCACTACATAGCAAACAAAATCAAGAATTGACAAGATTAAAAGAATATATATTAGATTTATGTGTGTGAGAGAAATGACAGACCTCTATCTTTGGAAAGACTGCTGACAAGTTCTTGGATACCCTCTTTGCCCAATGTATCCTTTAAGTACATTGCAGCAGAGGCTACCTCCTCAGGAGTTACTTTCCCATCATAATCTCTGCAAAAAAGGGCCCAAAACAACTCTTAATCTAAGCACAGAAGTCATTACAAACATAGATTGTCCCAGTAGAGAGTACACAACATGTATAAGTGGCAAACAAGAAGAAATTGAGCACAATACTAATCAAATTCTTGTGAAATAATAATCACACGTTGACATCCCAAACAATGTTTAACTTTTAAAACAAATGTGGAAATGTATTCTTCCCATTAGAGTTGAAGAGCTAGTGCAAACCTGTCCAGCAGCCTCCAACGGTCACCAATTTTTGCATCGACGTCATCTATTTCCTTCTCAAGATTTTGAAGCATAGCATCAACCTGACAGATTTTCAAATAATTACAAATTCAGAAGTGCAAATTTTTCTAGGTTTTCCCTAAGACTAGATTAAATGAAATGGGTCTTACTCTCCCAATGAGTGCTGATGACACCTTATCCCCTTCATCCAACTCATTAGTGTGTTCATGTTCCTCTCGGGCAGCTTTATATGCCTTAAAGGCATCTTTTTTACCATTTGGGCCCTCTTCCTCTACCATGCTGTTATAGAGTTCTATCTGGACACATACAAAACAGCCAATGATAAGAATGGCAAATGGATTAAATATATATGCAGTCACAGAGGGTGGGATCAATTTACAGTGTATCAATTGTCATACAATGACAAATGCACATTATAGGGCAAGGGGCATGTACCCCACACTTAGAATTCACCCTCACTATCACTAGTTAAATTGCTACCTGTTAACAATGTCACCGATGAATTGTTTGTAGAATGATTGTTTGATTACATTAATAGAGAGAAATATTTGAAAGTGGTAGCAGTTCTAATATTATTATTAATAATAATATCAAGCATATGAAATTGTGTAAGAAACAATTGCAAACTTATCTTTAATTAGGATATATTATTGTATTTTTCCATGTAACTAATATTTAAAAAATTATTTTTGTGTTCATTATAATCTTTGAACATTACAGTTAGATACACCACACAATAACTTCTTACAAGAAAACAATGACTACTTGAAATATCACCAATGGTTCTGTATACCTTTCAAGCCAATCCTTTTGAAAATTGAAACAAAAATAAATATGTAATAAAAAGGTAAATGTTTTCACTTATTTGCAAAGCATATTAAAGATAAATTCTAATATTTTTTTATGAAGTCTAAAATGCTCTTGGACAAATATAAAATTTTATGAGAATATGAGCATGATACAGACTTTCAATCCAAAATAAGACTTTTCTGAAAAATTCATCTTATAGAAAGTTATCATCATAGACACACTACTCTTTTTTTTTCTGTCTTCGTTGATGGATGTGAGCACTCCATCTTTTTGTTTTGAACCAAAAACAAACTCCTCTGTTTTCTTTTTCAAACAACTTAATCTTATTGGTATTTAGTCTTCTAGTAATTAATATATATAGATAACTAATGAATTTTAAATTTAAAGACACCACCTTAATAAAATGTGTTAAAGATCTCTTCGTATTTTTGTAGATTAAAACTCGAAGACGAGAGATATTTTTGTCCAAAAATAAGAGATGTGGAGGCTAAAAAAAGTGGAAACATATCTGTTAGTGCACTTGCATGCACAACAAATTTCAAATAATATTATATTTATTGCATGAAAACTTTAGCATACCCCAAAGAATATTTCATGCAATCTATAGAAGGTGTAAAAGCAAATGATGAATTTTGAAAGTTCAAACATACCTCTTTGTTAACCAGTCTAAGAAAATCTTCACGCTCTGTACTTACAGACTACCACCAGAGTAAAAGACATAAGCACACATTAAACAGCTTACATGTTAATTAGTATAGATTATACAAAAAAAAAAAGCAATTTACCAAATTAAAGGAAGTTAATGTTTTAGATATCAAATTCTCACCGATGCAGAAGCTAAAACAGCTAATGCACGACTAAGTTCACACAGTTGTTCTTTGTTTTCAAATGCTCTGTCTCTGGCAAGTTGGTGAGCTTCTTTTGCCGTTGAAACATTCATCTCTTTCAGGGCCTTATCATCTTGACTAGAACTACTCTCCATCCTTTGCACCACCTCCTCTCTCTCTTCCTCCTCCTGCATTTTATTTATAATACTGTTACGTATTGTGCTTTTTGGAAACATGGAATCTTGGATCAAAAGAAAGCTACTTAATTTTCATCAATAGTTATTTAAAACCAGAAACTGAACTTTATGAACTCTAGCATATCAACACCCAACACTTTATTTGTTAAACTTACAAATCAGACTCCAAATGAATTCTGTCAAACAAAATATTGAAATGATTCTTTTTATGTCACTGATCATTTAGTATTTTTTAGTAGATTCTTCTCATATGAACCAGAGCATATATCAAACACTATCAAACAGAATAACCTTGTCAATGTCATCCTAATACAACAAAGATACCTTTTAACAGGATAAGTATCTAGAGCAATGTCATTCCATATTTTACCTTAATAAGTTCTTCTTGCATTTCAAGGAACTCCAATTTCCTCCTCCTCTCTGAGACAGAATCCTCAGAGGGTAAAGATGTAACCTGTATAGTATCTACAACCTCATCAGGGAGAGAAGAAAGTGTAGCCTGCACAGCTTCTTCTGGTTTCAATCTCCCAGACACAGTAAATGACCTATAAAGGATATCAAGTGAGATTTCAAAATGCATATCCAGCAGGTTTCTTCTTTAGCTTATTATTTGGCCCCATCGAGGAGCTGAGGGAGGAAGCCATGCTAGAATTACCTTGAAAGTATCAAAAGAGATGATGGAACAGAGTGATTCAGAGATAAGTCCAACCAATCTCGAAGCTGAACAGGCAGGTTCACAAATTTTAGAATAGAAACACCAAAGTAACATTTGATATTCAAGAAAACTGAGGTTTCAATATCCTCATCAAGATCCAGTACTCAAGTAGAACACAAATCATGAATTGTTTCTAACACAAAACCTGTTGGCGCATTTCTTCAACAGAAAGCATTCCAAGCATGCCTCGCTCTCTGCAATCTTCCTGAAGTTCATCTTCTGAAAGAGAATCCACACCTTCTGCTTGAATCAATTTATCATCTTCCTTAATCCTAACAAAAGGGGGACATGTTGCAAGTAACACAATTACGAGGTTCATCAAGTTATATGGTAAATTGAAGTAAATAATCTTAAAAGGTGAAAAAGAAAACTATTTTGCAGAGTTTTTGTCACCAATGATGCTAATTATAGTCATCTAACATCAGAAAATGAATGCAGTAATGCAGTAGCACATAATAGCAGTTTGAAGCAATATATTAATGAGAGATTAACATAGAACAAGGCCTACATTTCAAACCTAAATTTGCACCAAAACTTTTAACCAAATCTTTTAGGGCCATAGATGGCTTGTAAAGTGTTCAGACCAAAAAGATAAGGAAAGGAAATAATTCCTCTCCAATTTTTTCTTTTTTAAATAAAATTCCTCTCTAAATTATCCAACCTTAAATAAATGGAAATAAACTATTCTTGTAATAATTTAATCATGTATGATGATACCAATTTTCAAAAGTTAACAGAGCATTAAACTCCAACTGAAACATAGGCCCAATTACAATTCAATTTGGGCACCAAAGTTACATCAATGGATTTATCAGGAATTTGATATTTGATTGAGCCCAATGACATTATTTTCTTTATGAAGTCAAACCTATCTATCAAGATAAGGCTTTGGTTGTTGTTGTTGTAGCCACAAGATATAGGAATACTCTTATTGTGTTCAATCTTTTGGTATTTATATTTGAATAATATAATTCACATAAGATTATTTGTTATCTTATTTTATACCCTAATGACATAGTAAGGGAAGGTAATCTTTTCTAATAACAAGGTATCTTTTTTTTTCATTTTCCTAATTGTATTACAAATAATTTAGATAAAACCCCAACTTGCAATTAAAATTAGTAAAGAAAAAGGTTACAAAAACTTGCATGATAAAATGCATCTTACCTCCGTAAATGTTTTCTTAGCATATAACGCAAGTATGCATCAGTGCCAAAAGGGCTGATTCCCATGTACTTGCACATATTGACTAATCGTGGCCTACGAGCAGTAAAGACACAATATAAGTCATGATCCTCACAACTGAGAAAAACAGCATATTGAAGTCACACAGGATTAAGAAACAAACCTGCTTATATTATCTAGAGTAAGTTCATCGTTAAACAACTTAGCAAAGCCCAAAATTTCCTCATTAGAGACAGTTGCACCTCTTCTAATCTGCAGAAAGGAAATAATGCATAAACATGACAAACTAAGGAAAACATTCAGAAAGAAAGATTGATAAACAATTCTTTGAACTGAAGCTTTAACTGTGTTTAAAAATTCATCAAGATCTTCGGCTGTTTTCTTTAGTTCTCCACTGCGGGAGTTCTGAACTTCTTTTGCCATTTCTTTGACTGTATCCTGAAGGAACCTTGCATACTCTATTCTTGCCTTTAGTCTCCTTTTCAATGCTTCCTACACATTGAGCAACTGAGTCACCCAAAGACCCTACAATGGGCAATCAAATCCCACACATTCATGCTAACTGAAAAAATAAAAAAGTCATGCACACTCCAAATACAGAGACACAAAAATGGTTTCTGATCAGGATATTTGTTACCAGTGGCTGCCAGAGAACATAGAACATTTATTGGTGCAAGCTCATATACAATTTGCAACCAAAGACGCTGATTATTAGGGTATTTTGGAAGTTTGGTTTTAGAAGAGAAGGGAAGGAAGAACAAATTTTTTATTTCTAAAAAAAATTCTCTAATTCGATAAACAAATAGATAAAAAATGATAGATTAGCATCAATTTAATATGTTAATCTTTTGTTTTTTTTATAAACATTAAATAAATCTCTTAATTTAAAAAAAAAAAAAAAATTGTCCTCCCCTCCCTTCCCCTCCAAAACCTAATTCCCAAACATACCCTTGGTAAAAAATGGACATTATGTTGAGCAGTTGCTTAGTTATAGAATTTCTATTTCCCTTGGTAATAGAAGGAAGAATCCGGCTTTTTAAAGTGAGTGATTTCAATTGTTGATAAGAAAATTAACGGTTATTATTATGTGCACATGCATAACAAATCAAGGATGTGTTGAAATATACACCATTGATTTTCTCATCAACAATTAAAAATACTTAATTTATCCTTACCCACTATGGAGAAGCCAAATCCTAGATGGAATGGAACAAAAAGATTTTAAGCAATTTCTGTACAGTTTATTTTGAACTAGCAAAGATAACAGCAAACAGACAAAAAATTCCTGGCATTTACCTGTTCTTTCATCTTATCTTGAAATGTTGACGGCAACATGTTAGGGAATAACTTTAGAAACACGGGCAGGAGTAACTCCATAAAGGGAACAATAATGAAAACAGCAAAAGGAACTAGCCTAAAGATATCGGCAGTAGTCCGCGTCAGTTGCTGCCTCTCCCTTCTGGAGAGACTCCTCCCACCCGCAAGCTTCAACAACAACCTGGAACTGATCCTCACATCAGCCCACAGCAGCTTAGAACCCAACCAATAATGCTGCAACGTCGACACAAATTCCCCTTTCCAGTGAACCAGTTTTTTCGCCCAGTCCTCCCTGCAGCAGCAGCAACAATTAGCAAGCCAAAACACCAAATAACCAACCATTAACGAATCAACATTTCACAGTTTCAAATTTCAATCTAACAAATTCAAAAGCCCGAGCTGCAATTTCTTTACTCTAAACACAACTGTAACCTCAATTTAAATCAAATACAACTCTCGACCGTAAATGCAACAATTAGCAAACCTAAATGCCAAATCACCAACGAACAAACATTTCACTGTTTCATATTTCAATCTGCAACAGCAAATAGCAATTGCAGCCACAACACCACAATTTCTATAATCGAAACACAACAATAACTTCAATCTAAAACCAAATACAGTTATCAACAGTAAATGCAATTTCGAGTAATTTATGAAACCGTAACTGCGGACCTACTCATAGACGCGACAGCTCTCAACGCAGGACCAATTCCCAAAAACGCAGTCCACACTCTCCGCAACACGCTCTGCACGTCTTTCTGCGACTCCTCTTGCGCCCGTTTCGCCATGGCTTTGGCCTTCGCAGTGGTCAAGCCTTCGACGGCTTGATCGCACTCCTCAGGCGACGCTTCTTTCCGCTTCTTCGCCACCGTCTCATCGTTCTCGTCCGGTTCATGACGTTTCGCCGCTGCCGCCGCCGACTGCGACAACCACCGAACACCTATCGGCGCGTTCAATCCCGAAAAACCGTCCAGCGGAACGGCGCTTCCGAATCTAGGAACAAGTTGTCCCAATCCGAAACGATGGAACAAACCGTCTCTGTACGGCGTCGTTCCATGCTTACAAGGAAACAAAGGTGACGTCGTAGCTATAGCGAATTCCAGAGAGCGATTACTGGGAGACGGCGAAGAAGAAGCAAAACAGTTATTCAAGTATTGATGGATTAAACTTCTCCTCCTTCTCAAAATTGCTCGCGATGCCATTATCGAATGAATTAACCTTGAAAAAGTCACAGTAAGAGATGAGAAACAAAGAGTGAATGAAGAATGTGTTGTACTACACGTGCGAATTGCTTAGATCTAATTTTTGGTTATATTGCATAGTTAGTGAGAATTTTGTTAGTGGTTGAAAGATGAGATCGTGACTGAACTTACTTATGCGGAGCGTAGAAAACGGAGGAGTGTGGCAAGAGTTAGGGTGTTAGAAAAGTAGAACGGAGAGGTTTAAGGAGTTGTTTTCTTACCACTTTTCCTACTTACGTCTTATGCATTTTTATAGCCTTTCAATTCGTGCTGCTTGACTTGTTTGTTACTTAGATTCATTCATGGGTATGCCAATTTATTTTGGCCAATTGCTTCTTGCACCCATTTTTAATCCTGCCCAAAATATTAATCTTTTAGGCGGTTTCTGTTTACATTCTCCATATTTGCTTATACACTCCATTTTTCTTGTTTTTTTCAAAAGCCCTCGAACACCTACACCCTACTCGGAGTCCCATGTGTGCCCAGACCACTGCCAGCAGCATCTACAAGAGCTGTGAAATTATGCACATTTCAAGAATCAGCGAACTAGCAATATGCAATTGGGAGAATGGTTTTAAGTTGCCATTGGGGTTACGATGTAATTGGTAAATTTTCAGGGGAATGTGTTTTTTCTGATGAAGAATGTGAGGGAGAGAAAAATGAGGGAGGGGTGCGTTTTAATAAGGGTAATTTAGAAAAATAAACTGAAAAGGGAGTGTATTAGTAAAGAGGGGAAATGTATATAGCATCTACCTACTTTTAAATCCATTTGGTTCATTTTAATGATGGGCTTTGTTATTCCCACCCCAATTTACCCTCTTCCTACCTCGTACATGGTTAGTTTTTGCGATTTTAAAAATCCTCCTATTTCTGTTAAACAAATATAAAAGAACGTGTTTACGTTGTGTTAGAAGGGGTGAAAAATCAATACACAGAAAAAAAATGTGTTTATGTTGCAATTCAATTTGAGGGAATAAGATGATTATTTTTTAAAAGTTTGGGAGACCAAAATTGGATTCATTCCAAATTTCAATGGCTAAAAACACAATTAAGCTGTATCATTATTTTATTTTATTTTTTAGGTGATTATTATTATTATTAAGCAAATTATATTTCAAAAAGGTGAAATGATTAAATATGCATGTATAATTTATTGAAAATAACAGTGTTATTAAGAGAGGATATAAAGTTGTCATGTTTGAAACTTAATATGGACAGAACAAAAAATAAATAGTATTTTGAAGCTCTTGTTTGTAACTTACACTCTACTTCTTTTCATATATATTTGGTTTTGCAAAACAGGATTGTCTCTCCTGGAGAATATATTTATGTTCTAGCAGACTCTAGACCAAAATAATCACACGTCTTTCGAGGAAATTAAAGAAAATGAACAACCAACCACTATAGAATTCCAATTGCAAGAACCACAGAAACTGATAACAGAAGGAAAAAAAGGGGGGGAGGGGGTGCGGAGACAAATTAGAAACACATAACAATGGCTTTCTGGTGGTTGAGCTATTTGATGAAGGTTATGACAATCGAGATACTTGAAAACTCACCCAAGTGTTTTTTGGCTATTGCTAAAACATATGTAATATTCTATACTAAGCTTTACGTTTTTCAAGCAAAAATATGTAATGGTCTTGTTCATGCAATGGAAGTTGAAAATCATACAAGTAAAGGAAAATATTTACTAGAAATAATTCTAATAAATTTTCATAAAAGCAAAACTTTAAAGCCTCTATGTCCCAAATAGAGTTTTTGCAAGCTTACTATGTCCCAATAATCCTACTCGTATTTGTTGTGGAATCTTGTTCCGCAAACATTTTTCTCAATTCAAAATCTGAAATTTTTTATTCATATTCTCATCAAGAAGGATGTTACTAGCTTTTAAGTCTCTATGAATGATTTTGAGTCTCGAGTACTTATGAAAATAGAATAATCCGTAAGAAATTCTTTCTATTATGTTAAAACGCTTCTTTCAATCTAGTAACTCGCTTCTACTGCAACTTTCTTAATGGAAAAAAATAACGTGTTAAAAATTAAGCAATATTCAAGTGTGTATATTTGTATATAGAAGAAGTATCAAATTATTTCAAAAATAGCTTTGAATTATTCTCATAAATTATGTTTTTGAAATCTAATATTAATTAATGAATTTTAAGAAAATGAATGTAAAGATGAGACATAACTTGTATCCTTTTCTTTCACGTAGATATGAGTTAAACAAACCAAAAATCTTTTCTTTATTAGTATGGTAAAGAGTTAAACAAAGCATGACATTTACTTAGTTATGTTCAAGATAGGAAAGCATAAAGTCAATGAGTCATCCATAATAAATACTGAAAATTTCAGTTGAGAAAAAAGCTTAATGTTTTCCTCCACGCATTGGCGTTGTTGCATGAGAATTAAAAAAAGTTCTTAATTTGTCCTCCAAATTAAAGCATCACCTAATTAAATAAACTCCAACATTTTCCATACCGAATATATGGAAATCCAAGCTTTTTGTTTGGTATGTACTCATAAACTAAAATCCTCTCTTCTTCGTGAATGCAACATCCAAGAGTAGTTGACAAGATTCATGAGTTAAAGTTCACATATGCGCATTAGTTCAATCTTGAATTCCACAATCCCTCGTCTAGATATTTTTGAAAATCTTTTAACAGCAGCTTCGAATTCTTGCCCAGTTGGTAGTATTCCCGAAAGTGCAACAAAAAAGATCATTAATCCTTTAAACAAAACTTGTTACAGCTTACAACACAGTCAACGGTTTATCGTAGTCACCTTATAAACTATTCCAAAGCCTCCTTGTCCTAACTTGTTTTCAGGTGAAAAATTATTAGTTGCTGAAAGAATTGAGGTATAGTTAAACACTTTTAGATCTCTTCTTAAACTCATCTTCATCAAGATCTTTAATTGCTGAATCCAACATCTCAGTCTCCATTTTATTTCTTTTCTTCTATAATATTTAGATAAAATTTTGAATGGTAATTAAGAAGGGGTTTTCAAACAGATGTTAGTCTCAATAAAATATATATCTAGAACCAAACAAATTAAGATATAGCTAGCTAACCTTCAAACAGATGTTTTCTTTTCTTTAAGGCCAAATAGAGCAGCTAGTGTTACAGTAGTTATCCATATCCAGTTTTTGGTACCTGCATGAGGCGTTTACATGTATGAAGTTATGTAAGTATGATTCCGGATCCCTAACGTTAACTACATATATGTCACTAAAGTAAAATAAAATATTACAACAAACTTAATACATGGACACCTATAGCATAAATACCTATTTGACAACTCTCATTTTCTTATTACATCATATCACCTATGACAATTATAACCTTTTTCTCTTCTATTTCTTTTCTCTTTCCAGACTAATTAACATTATGCATGTGTCCACAAAACATAACTCTAAATGTATATGATCAATAAGCTTCTTGTGTTACTATAAAAGGAGTTGGAAAATAAATCAAAATGTGGAGTGATTACGTACCTTTGTGATGGGTGTTCTTTGCCAAGATGTAAAACTTATCGCCCCCACTTGCAAAACTATGACCTTCGGTTGAGTTCCCATTCAATAATGTACAACCAGTTCCATCAGTATAATATGTAAGTGCAATTTTTCCAGCAAATAGACCTGCAATCACTTTGGCCATAACTGGAATTAGCTAGATCGACTTTCATGTTCAAATTGACGTAAACTTGACTTCAAATGCATCACCTCGATTTCCTGCATGTGAGTATCTCCTCCCACTTTTGACAGCCCCCCATCTGTGTTGTACCAATAACACATATCGTCCCTTGCAACAGCCTCTCCCATCCGATTTATCAGCTTCCCAGTTGCTAATAGCACCCACATAATCGTAAGCTCTTGTTCATTTGAAGTTGTAGTAATTGTGAAGTAGCTTTCATCGTCGTTTGAAACAACCGTGTACTGGGTGTTGTGTATGGATCCATTATTATTTCTGAGTTCTCAACTAGTCCAGCACAGTTGTCCTCCTTGCTTGATGATCAATTCTCTTCTTATGGGTTCCTACTTGAGCCTGAATGCCCCGAGACTTGGGTTGGATTCAGTCAACCACGAAACTGACCAATTATGACCAGTTTTGTGATTGACTCCTAACCTCTTCCCAGGGGAAAAGAGTATCAGTGGGATAATCAAAGCTTTGCCACAGCACATTAGTACTCTTTGTTCCATTGGGGTGAAGTTGTAGCACCACAAAGTTGCCTGTATCCAACAGCGTAGCTTCTGTGTTGTTGTTGTTCACTGGTTGAGGGGAAGAGTAACTTTGTTTGGATTAAGAATTTCAAAATTTTAAAAAATTTGAAATATTTGAAATTTGAATTGCTTTTGATTTTAATTTTCTTTATTTTTCAAATATTTTGTTTAGTTAAATCAATTTAAATTTCTTCAATTTTAAATTTTTTGTTTGGATAGGACAATTCAATTTTTTTCATATACAAAATTTTAATTTTATATTTTAAATAGATGAAATTTTAATATTAAACTTTATAGAAAATAAACACAATTTAATTTTGAAATATTAATTAAAT
This sequence comes from Glycine max, assembly GCF_000004515.6. Classification (NCBI taxonomy): domain Eukaryota; kingdom Viridiplantae; phylum Streptophyta; class Magnoliopsida; order Fabales; family Fabaceae; genus Glycine; species Glycine max. The sequence goes on from NC_038244.2 coordinate 9,683,397, forward strand.
TAATTAAAAAATATTTTCCAATGTTTAATAATTTAAAAATATAAAATATTGATAATTTTAACTAAGGCTATTTTTCAGTCGACATCAAATAGGGTTTATTATGTCAAAGTATACTGGAAATATTTGTCAATTGATGTCAGTTGGAGCTATTTTTTGACTAACGTTGGTTGAGTCGGTTGGCTAGGTTTTTTTACCAATGTCAGCTAGGATTTTTTGGCCGACATTGGTTAGGGTTTGTTTGGCTTCGTCGACTACGGTCTTTTCAAAACAACATTGACCATGATTATTTTTAGCCAATGTCAGCTTGAGATTTTTTGGTCGACATCATCTAGGGCTTTTTCAGTCGATAAATAGCCCTTACTAACCGACGTCGGCCTAAAAAGTCCTAGAAGACGTTGACAAAAAAACTCTACCCAACATCGGCTAAAAAATAGCTTGATCGACGTCAACCAATAGATCCTACTCGACATCAGCCGAAAAACATCATTGGTCAATGTTGGCCGAAAAATCCCTCGTTGAAGTTGGCTAAAAAATAGCTTGGCCAATGTCGGACAAAAAGTCCTAACCAACATCGTTTATAAAATAGCCTTGACTAATGTTGACTAAAAAATAACTCTGACAGATGTCGACCAAAAAAAATCTAGTAGATGTCAACTGAAAGAACCTAGTCGATGTCGACTAAAGATAGTCATGTCTGATGTCGATCAAAAATACCTAGCTGGTGTTACAAAAAAAATCCTAACCAACATCAACAAAAAAATCATAACTAATGTGGTTAAGAAATAGCTCTGGTTGATGTCAGTCAGAAAACCCTAATCGATGTTAGCAAAAAAAAATTCTTATCGCTGTCGGCTAAGAAAATGTAGTTGACATAAGCCAAAACACCCTAGCTAACATTGGCTGAAAAATAACCCTAGTCGCTATTGGCTAAAAAATAGCTTTGGTCGATATTGGTTGGAAAAACCTAGCTGATGTTGGCTGAAAAAACCCTAGTAGGTGTCTACTCAAAAGTTAGTCATGACTGATTTTGATAGAAAATATCTAACCGACGTCGGCCAAAAAAATCATTGATCAACATCAACTAAAAAAACCTAGACAACAACGACCAAAAAATATTCTTGGCTGACGTCAACAAAAAAGTTACCATGACTGACGTCAATGAGAAAATAACCCAAACCAACATCATCTAAAAAAATCTTAGCCAATATCGACAAAAAATAACTTTTGTTGACATCATACAAAAAAATCCTGACTGAAGAAACTTTGGCCAACGATAGTGAAAAATAACTTATATCGATGTTGGTCGTAAAAACTTTGGTCATCTGTAATTGCAAATGTTAAGTGAGAAAAAGTCGCGAACAAGAACGTGAATTAAAGTTAGCATATCTAAAAAAAGAATTTCAAATTCTTTATTTTTTTAAAGAATTTAAAATCTTACTGTTTTAGTCAATTAAAATGATTCATAAAATACCAAAAATTAAATAATTCATAAAATACTAAAAATATTGTATCCAAACAAATTATTTTATCATAAATTCTTTTAAATTTCTTAAAAAAATAAATTCTCCCTTTAGACTGCTCCATCCAAAAACACTACCCAACTACGTACCACCATTTCCGTTGTCAATGATGCTCAAGTGAGTGTAGTCTAGATCAGAATTTGGAACTGTTGGGTCAAAATTAATGCAGTATCTGCTGTTTGCTGAACATAGATGGTTTGTAGTATTCAGTGTATCTCCGGGCTTCAAACTGTTATTTGCAGCAGCAGTACGAGTATTTGAAAACAAGCAAGAAATGAGATTATCCTTGTATACAACAGACCATCTCCAAATACTTTATTTCTATTCTTTTGGAGATTCCAACTTACGACCTCTTTTTTTTTTAATCTTAAATGAAATAGCCAAACTCTCATTACGGTGGCAACTGCAAGGCCTATTTTTTATTTTTTTAAAATATATATTAATTATTAATTTAATTTATTATATGATGTATTATATATTATTATTTTATTAGTAAGACTGTAATTTTAAAATTATATTAATTCAACAAGTAAAAACTTCGAACAAATATGAATTGAGAAGAATATTTTATTATTCTTGAAAATATTTCAACTTCTATCAATTATTATAATATAGATTTATACTTATTTTTAAAAATAAAGATATTACATGAAGTATAGAGAATAAAAATTTGTATTTCATTAAAAATATTAGTTATTTTTATTGGAAAAAATATTCCTTTTCAAATATATACATGTTTTTTAAAATGATATTTGATAACACTTGTAATTATTATTATTGTTAAAAGTATTTTTTTAAAATTAAAACTACTCAATTTTTTCTTTAATATTAACTATGTTAAAAAGATAAATTAAATATTTTTTATGGCTTTATATATTGATAGTAAAATTTTACAAATTCTTAATTATATAACTTTGAATAGTAATTTTATAATCCATAAAAAATGAGATTTAACAAATTATATTAAATTAATCTTTAAATATACTCGTCTAAGCTCTCGAAATATTTAGAACAGTTTCATTGTCTACGTCTAAAGCAAAATTCCATTCCATGCTTTTTAATATGACTTTGCAGCTACCCAACTATATATTTAATCGCATGCATGGTCATTCGCTGCAATTGAACATTGCCCATTCCACACAAACGTACTCCAAAACCGCCCTAGCTAGCACCAGCACACATAAAAACAAAGGCAGTGTTCAATTGTTTCATAAGTGACTTGCCACAAGAAGAATTGAATATATATAAAATGTTTGATAGACACCAAATAATATTTAACACTTATAAAGAGAGAAAAAATAAATATATAAACATAAGAGATTTTATAATGTGATAAAAAGAAAGAGAGGATTCTCCCTCCATGAATGTAGATACATTCCGAGTCCGAAGATAGTCACCAAGGATAAGTAGAACGTGAAGCAAATCTTGATCAGAATGTTCAACATATATATGGCAATTGTTATTTATATCTCTCCTTTCTACTAGTACTAGTATATATCTCCTTTTAATTATTTTTCAAAATAACCCTCTTTCTGGAAATTAAATTCCGGAAACTATTGCGTGCTCGTTTCAATATTTAAACTCTCTTTAATTTTTGGCACATGTATAGCATAAATACGAACGATAATTCCCGAATGTGGTAAGCTTGTTGAAAAAAGTGAAATGTGTAACCATTATTTATAAATGCAAGTTTAGATAAAGTGATTTAATTTCAATCCTACGTGTAAGCAACTAATCTAATCATATCAACACATTATATTTTCAACTTACAACCATGTGAACAACTAATCTTATGATCAATACTATCATCAATCCTGTGAGTCTTTCAATCTTATCGTCAATGTAACAATTAGTAATCAAATTATCAATACTCTTCCTTTAATTATTTTATTAAGAGACTTCTTTTCCTTTTCTAAAAGCTTAGACATAATTAAGTGAAAGACTCACCATGGAACACGTTGTTAGCTATAGACAAAGGAACTCTGAAACTTTAATTAAAAAGAAAAGGTTACACTACACCAAATATTATTATTTTAATTAAATGTCAGTTATCAATAATAATAAATTAATTATCAATCTTATCGTCAATGTAACAATTAATTAGTAATCAAATTATCAATACTCTTCCTTTAATTATTTTAATAAGAAACATCTTTTCCTTTTCTAAAAGCTTGGACATAATTAAGTGAAAGACTCACCATGGAATACGTTGTTAGCTAGACAAAGGAACTCTGAAACTTTAATTAAAAAGAAAAGGTTACACTACACCAAATATTATTATTTTAATTATGTGTCAGTTATCAATAACAATAAATAAATTATCGATCTTATAATCAATGTAACAATTAGTAATCAAATTATCAATATTCTTCCTTTAATTATTTTAATAAGAAACATCTTTTCCTTTTCTAAAAGCTTAGACATAATTAAGTGAAAGACTCAACATGGAAAAGAATTCTGAAACTTTAGGAGGAGGGTATTCAATTAGGATTTTTAAAAGAAATTATAAAAAAATTAAGGTATTCAATCAAGATTTTTAAATAATATAAATAAATCTTGTAGTATTTAATTAAAACTATTAAAAAATTTATAAAAAAAATTAATCAAATTTATTGGTATTCAATGAAGATTTTTTATAACTTAAAAATTCTTTTGGTATTCAAAAATATATAAATTTTGATGAATTCTTTCTTAGGATAAATTTTAATAAATTTCATAAGATTTTTTAATAAAAAATACATATTAAACAATTTCACTTACACTTTTGAGATTTCATAAGACTTTTTTGATTTTTTTTCTTTTCCTATCAATTGGCATGCTTTCTTTTTCCTTATACATCATCCCTTGTCTCTTTCTTGAAAAAAGAACACATTCATAATTTTTTTTTATTTTTTTGACCAATGATTACGTGTGATATTAAAGATCTTTCCAACTATTTAATTTAGAACATCTTGATTACGTATTTATATATATTAATGAATGTGAATATATATATATATATATATATATATATATATATATATATATATATAAAATTTCAATGAATATAAAAAATTGACTTATGTATGGATAAATATATAAATGAGGTTTGAAATAATTGTTGGATATATTTGTTTGTTTGTTGGGATAGTTATTGTAAAAATGACAAAAAATATCCATATGACGGGTAGATATTGTGGTATATAATTTTTATATAATTAACATGATTGATGATTAAAGAAGAATGAATCTAGTGTGCTTATAAATATGTTAGGAAAAATCGATTTGCTATGTAATAGGTTTAGGATACTTTGTATAGAATGAATTTTATTTAAAGTGGATAAAATTCATGAATCTTTATAAATATTTTTAAATATTTTTTTAAAATTCAGAAAATTCTTTAAAATCTTAAAAACATATTATATCTTTTCAAATCTTATAAATTCGTATTTTCTAAATCCATTAAAATTTGAATTATAAAATCTAAATCATAAAAATCTTTTTTAAAAAATCTTACAATTAAATCATTACATTCTTATAGTCTTTTAAAATTCATAAAAAAAATTATGTCAAAATAATCTTTCAAAATTATAATCATGCACCCCTTAATTAACAAGAAAAAGTTACACTACACGAAATATTATTATTTTAATTAACTGTCAGTTATCAATGTATAACAATGAAATAATTATCAATATATGTCAACTTGTTAGTGACTAATGATACATATACACTAAGTTTTTAAATACATAATTAACGCTCATAACTTTTTTTATTTTTTTCATGTCACATTATAATACTTGTAATATCTATGTTTTTCTTCCTTTCATAGTTGCATATAAAATAAAATATTTTAGATGTCCATGAATACTTATATATATATATATATATTCAGGGATGGGATAGCACTGGTATATCATTTTGGTTGCTTTGCTTTTTTCTTCAATTTGGGGATACTCTAGGTATATCAACCTCATTGACCATGACTGCCTTCCATTGTTCTAGTTGTTGCCATATATCTTCTTGGCACAATTTATGCTAAGTGGACTGCTTTTTTTTAAAAAAAATATAGTTGATTTTGGTTATTAAATAAAAAAATTATTTTATCTAATTTGTTTATTTTTTTCTCGCCGTACGTGGATCTCTCTTTCTTTCAATCTTCCATACACTCCAGTTGATCTTTTTCCTAATATAATTATAAGGTGCATGCAGAATGTACTTGAAGCTAAAATGCGCACCACCACACGTTATTAATTCCAAACCAATAGAGACTATATATCATATATCTTACATATAGAATAAACATCTTGCAATCTAAAGTATTCGAAGATGGTGATCTGTTATAAACAGCTGGGAGAATATCATTTCTTTCTTGTTTTGCTTCTCATTTCAGTCCAATGCGTTATTGCCGCAAATAACATTTTGAAGCCCGGAGATACACTGAATACGAGAAGCCAGCTATGTTCAGAAAACAACATATACTGCATGGATTTTTCCCCATTAAACACAAATCCTATTGTAAACTACACTCACTTAAGCATCAGTGACAACAGAAAGGACGATAATTCCGCAGTGTGGGTTGCTAATAGAAATCAACCCGTTGACAAGCATTCTGCAGTTCTGATGCTAAACCACTCTGGTGTACTCAAAATTGAATCATCCAAAGATGCCAAACCCATCATCCTTTTTTCTTCACCTCAACCACTGAACAACAACAACACCGAAGCCAAGCTGTTGGATACAGGTAACTTTGTGGTGCAACAACTTCACCCCAATGGAACAAACACTGTGTTGTGGCAAAGTTTTGATTACCCTACTGATACTCTTCTCCCTGGGATGAAGTTAGGAGTTAATCACAAAACTGGTCATAACTGGTCACTTGTTTCGTGGTTGGCTGTATCCGACCCCAGAATCGGGGCATTCAGGTTCGAGTGGGAACCCATAAGAAGAGAATTGATCATCAAGGAACGAGGAAGATTGTCCTGGACAAGTGGAGAACTCAGAAACAACAATGGATCCATTCACAACACCAAGTACACGATTGTCTCAAACGACGACGAAAGCTACTTCACAATTACAACAACAAGTTCAAATGAACAAGAGCTTATAATGTGGGAAGTATTGGAAACTGGGCGGTTGATAGATAGGAATAAAGAAGCTATTGCAAGGGCTGATATGTGTTATGGTTACAACACAGATGGAGGGTGCCAAAAGTGGGAGGAGATACCCACATGTAGGCATAGCGGTGATGCATTTGAAACCAGGGAAGTTTACGTCAGTATGAACATGCTAAACAATCTAGGTAATTCGAGTTATGGCCCAAGTGATTGCCGGGATATTTGCTGGGAAAATTGTGCTTGTAATGGATACAGAAATTACTATGATGGTGGAACTGGTTGTACTTTCTTGCATTGGAATTCAACCGAAGAAGCTAATTTTGCAAGTGGGGGCGAAACGTTTCATATATTGGTCAACAACACCCACCACAAAGGTAAGTCCACTATATATGATTTCATGACTTCATACTCCACTTAGAGATATGTTTTGTGCACATATAATGTTAGGCTACAGAGAGAGCATGAAATAGAAGAGAGAAAAATGATAATGAATATTGAATAGGTGATATGATAAGAAGAAAGCGATAAAAAAAAAATGAGGCATCCAATAAGTTTTTATACTGTTTAAGTCCATATAACGATAAAAAAAAATACTGGAAGTGTCCATCTATTAATATTTTTGTTAATATCTTACTTTAATTAGTCACAGATGTATAAACGCTGTAGATCTGGAATCACATTTACATAACTACTTATATGTAAATGTTTACGCCGCATGCAGGTACAAAAAAGTGGATATGGATAACTGTAGCAGTAGTTGTTCCATTTGTGATATGTGCTTTCATTCTATTTCTGGCCTTGAAGAAAAGAAAACATCTGTTTGAAGGTTAGCTATATATATCTTTGTAGTACATACATTCGATATTTTATCGAGCATAACCCCTTTCGTTCTCAATCTTCATATGATTCAAAATTTTATCTAAATAGAGAAGAAAAGAAATAGAATGGAGACTGGGATGTTGGATTCGGCAATTAAAGATCTTGAAGATGAGTTCAAGAAGAGACAAAATCTAAAAGTATTTAAGTATACTTCAGTACTGTCGGCAACCAATGATTTTTCACCAGAAAACAAGTTAGGACAAGGAGGCTTTGGACCAGTTTATAAGGTGACATTATAAACCATTGGCTTTGTGTTGCAAGTTGTAACAAGTTTCGTTTAAAAAGGACTAATGATTTTTTTTATTTTTTTTCAATTTAGGGAATCCTACCAACTGGGCAAGAAGCTGCTATTAAAAGACTTTCAAAAACATCTAGACAAGGGGTTGTGGAATTCAAAAATGAGCTAATGCTCATATGTGAACTTCAACACATGAATCTTGTACAACTACTTGGATGCTGCATTCATGAAGAAGAGAGGATTCTAATTTATGAGTATATGCCAAACAAAAGCTTGGATTTCTATCTATTCGGTATGGAATATGGTGCAGTCTATTTAATTAGGATATGCTTTAAATTGGAAAAGGCAAATTAAGACAATATTTTTTAATTATCATGTACCAACCGATGCCATCGTACGTGGAGGGAAACATTAAGTTGGCTCAACGAAGTTTTCAGTAATTGTTATAGATGTATATATGATTCATTGCCTTATGCTTTCCTATCTGAACATAACTACATAAATGTCACACACACACACTAAAAGATTGCTTTATTTCTAACAACATGCATATTGCTTCATTAACACTAAGAAGATTGCACTCGAAGCAAGTTACTAGATTGGAAGAAGCGTTTCAACATAATAGAAGGAATTTCTCAAGGATTACTCTATCTTCACAAGTACTCGAGACTCAAAGTCATTCACAGAGACTTAAAAGCTAGTAACATACTTCTTGATGAGAATATGAATCCAAAAATTTCTGATTTTGGATTGGCAAGAATGTTTGAGGAACAAGAATCTACAACAACTACGAGTAGGATCATTGGGACATAGTAAGCTTGGAAAACTATTTGTCCAAGTGTAGTTGAAAAATATGTTAATAATGTTTGTTTTGCTAAGTTATGAACTTTTTTTTTTTTGCAGTGGTTATATGTCTCCTGAGTATGCTATGGAAGGAATTGTTTCTGTAAAGTCTGATGTTTATAGCTTTGGAGTGTTGGTCCTTGAAATTATTAGTGGGAGAAGAAATACTAGCTTCAATGACGACCGCCCGATGAATTTGATAGGACATGTATGTGAAATAAGTCTTCTTGACCTCTTTCTATTTCTAAATGTTATTTTCTTTATCTAATTTGACTAAAATGCTAACAGGCATGGGAGTTATGGAATCAAGGTGTGCCTCTACAATTAATGGATCCATCGCTTAATGATTTGTTTGATCTCAATGAAGTGACAAGATGCATTCACATTGGTCTCATATGCGTAGAAAAATATGCAAATGATCGACCCACAATGTCTCAAATAATTTCAATGTTAACAAATGAAAGTGTAGTAGTTCCCTTGCCTCGAAAACCAGCATTCTATGTGGAAAGAGAAATTTTACTCAGAAAAGCATCTTCCAAAGAGTTATGTACAAACTCTACTGATGAAATTACTATTACCTAGCTTGTAAATATAATGCCTGCGGCATAATATTCCTATATATTTTTGTTTTTATAAAAAAAATTCATTTTAGAATGATTTCCTTTAAATAGATTCCTTTACTTATATATATAATTAGGATAACGAAACAACATTTTTTTTAATTACTAAGCATTAGATGTCAGATTTTCAAGTCGTACTACATATGTGATGGGGAGCAGGGCATTGAGTGACACAAGTCAAGGGTTTATTTAGTTAGAATCTTTCGAGCAAAGTAAATAGACTTCAATCTTTTCCCCTAAAAAAAAAAGACTTTTTCAATCTCTAAATTAGTCTCTATTTAAAGATTTTTTGTGCTCTTAGCTATAACTTGTTTTAGTATAAGTTATTATTTTCATAAGGTTAAACACATTTTATAAGGTTACCTACACTGTGGGGAATCGTTGGAATAATATTTAAACATGCATGTGAGGCCACAATGCAATTATTATAATGAAAAAAAAAAATATTAAAAAACAATTAAAATTCCAAAAAAATGAGATGCTTGAAATTATTTTTAAATTATCATATCAAACATAAGAATTTAACATTCTCAAATCTCAACTAAAGATTCCTAAAAACCTTAAAATAATTCTCCTAACAAACACTCCTTAATAATATGAAAGACTAAGACTCTTAATTCTATATCATTAATTTATAATGGATTCCGACACGCTTCTATTTTCTAATCAATTTTTATATACTTTTAATGATTTGACAACAAACTTTTATTTAATATATAATGCTTATCATGTTTGATATCTCCCTCAAATTTCTGATAATGTTTGCTTGTATTTTAACATGCATTTTGCTTGTTAGTTATGAAATTTGTGACATTGCGCAGTGTATTTTTTTATGAAACAAATTATTGAATTCGATATGATTCAATTATTTTTGCATTTGTAAAAGGCCAGTCATTCTATAGATAATTTCATTAACATGATGCGTAACATCTTCCATTTTACATGAATAACTAGATTTTGTACCAATGTTTATTCGTAAAATATGTAACATTATATTTTAATGATATTAATCATTCAAATTATTATAAGACGAACGATCAACAACAACAAAATATATAATAACAATAATAACATTTAATAGGTTGATATTTTTCGAATTATTTTACATATAAAAAGTATACAAAGTATTGTAATTACCAACTGAGCTAGCAAGACTCCTTTTTTATGAGAAGGAAACTCAAAAATTGATTGCTCAGAAAGGACAAGAAACGAAAGAAGTAGGTCCCTATACCACCAAAGGCTTTTGTGGGCAATTATTTTTAAAAGAAAGATTTAATTATTAAAATTCGATGGCTTTCTGCTGTTAATGCGCTACTCTTTTATATACCTAATATTATCTAATCTTATCATCAATGTAAGAACCAGCTAGTAATCAAATTATCACTATTCTTCAGTTCTTTCAATTAATTTAATAAGAGAGATCTTTCCTTCTCTTCAGAAAGAAGAGCTTATCCATAATTAATGAAAAACTCGCATCATGGAACGCGTTGTTAGAGAAAGGAACTCTAAAACTTTAAAAAGAAAAGTTACACTACACCAAATATAATTATATTTTAAGTGGCAATTAATTTTTTTACTGCTATTCCTTTTTAAAGTTACTGCTGTAATTATTCAATTATTCAATATCAATTATGAATTAAGTACTAATATTATATTGTTTAAACAAAATTATTTATGACTATAACATATAATTGTCATCAAAAAATCATTTATAAAGACAATTATTAAGAATGGTCACTAAAAAACACAACACTTTATTCAAATCTATTTTTTTAACTCTATTTTTTCTATGAAGGAGGGTCACCTGAAAAGAACTATCACAGTAATATTTCATGCATCTTAGTCGTTTTCTCTAATATTATGAATTATTGGATTTAATTGATAAAACTAATTAAATAAGAGACAATTAGTGTAACCCAAAAGGTTGGTGCAGTTACATAAAGATTTTATTATGTTTACATGAGAAAAATTGTGTTTAATTTTTACTGTGTAAAATTTTTAATAAGTTGAAGGACAAATGTCCTTTGTGACCCAAAGACAAAAAAGACATTATAAAAGACAGATAATTAATGTATGATGAGGACATTATAAAAGGCCCCTAAGCTGTTGTTTGTGAACCATATTGAAATTCGTGAGAGCTTGAAAATGTCTCCCAAATACATGCTAGTGTTGTTGATAGCATTGGTTTTGGCAGTCTCGTCCCTTTCCCATGGTCCAGTACACGGTTCAGTACACCCAAGGCCTCATCCTCCTCCAAAAATTACTCGATACTCCGCGCCACATATACATAAACCAAAACCACCAAACGTGGCAACAACAAACACCTATGCAGCAAAGAAGCCTCCAACTAAAGGTTGAACTGTTAGGCTATGATCAAAGGTTTTGCAACGTCAAGGGAGTATATTACAACAGTAATCGCAATTTGAAACCTTGACTAGAGATACTTTAATGGCATATAGTATTAATTAATGGTCAGTGCTATGAGTATGCATGTATGATTAAATAATAGTTAGTTAGGAGTTTGTTTGAACTGTTGTAATACCTTGTTATGAGAGTCTCCATCTGTGTGTTTTGATTTCCACTTATATGCATAGTTTGATGTGTTCACGATGTGCTCTCTCTTTTGTTTATGTTTGTACAACATTCTAAAGGCCACAAGATAAGACATGAGAGTTAAATTGTTAAATAAAATTAAACAAGATCGTGATAAGATAATAATATGATAAATTCTTAAACTATTCAACTTTAGATACTAGAATTTAGGTTTAATTTGGGTCGAACCTAGCTTCATAAAACTGGCTTAAAACTATTAAGAACATATTAGAATTTTTAATATCCGTCTCTAACATATTAGGATATTTAATTTCCTATAATTGATAACCAGAGACGGACTTAGAGACGGATTTGTGACATCATCTGAATGAATTTTTTGGTTTCTAGCTTCCGTCTCTGAAAACGTTAGATAAGGACAGACACGGAAATATAGATGTTTTGTTTCCATCTCTAAGTTCCGTCTTTATATCAAACTTTTCTAGTTGTTAACCCATACCAATAATCTTTTTTGAATTTCTTCATGAGAAAGACTCGTGTGTTTTTTTTGCTTTATCAATTCTATTTTCTAAATTCCCAAAACAAGTCTTGTTCAACCACTTCAAATTTTGTTTGAGAATTTTAAGTTTTTCTTTGAGCACATGTACTCTAGCTTGAAATCTGCAACTTTTTCTATTTAGTTTCCATAACCTTTACAAAAACTTTACTTATAAAAACTATATATTAGTAATCTTGAATCTAAGAGACTTAAAGTTTGTTTCTTAATAATTTCTTATCATTGAAATTTTTACGTATAAAGGACCTAACTATTGAGGGACCAAAAACCAGATTCCATATAAGTTACAGCATTTTTTGTGAGGGGTCGATATAAGTCACCCAATTAACATCGTGCAAAAAGACGCTAATAGAAGGGTTATATGTCGTTTCCATAAGTTAGAAACACATTTTTATTAGAAAATTTCTGACAATAAATGTTATATGTTGTTTATGGTACATTTTACAGAGAGGAGTGTCCTAGGGGACAGGGAAAAAAGGTGGAACCATGAAAATTCATTTTCACGCCCAAATTAATTATCCAAGCACAAGTTAGTATTATTCAAATTCCAAAATAATTAATTGCAATAGCTATTAACAGTACACCAACATGAAGCTGACAAATTGGTTTTGAGGATGCACCCTGAACTTATTGCATGTCTTCCTATTGCGGCATGGTAATGAAAACTGGGCGCGGTTGATAGATAAGAACAAAGAAGTTATTGGAAGGGCTGATACGTGTTATGGTTACAACACAGATGGAGGAAATACCCACATGCATGCAGGCATCCTGGTTATGCATTTGAACTCAAGGAAGGTTACGTCAATTTAAACCTCGAAAACAATCGAGTTATGACCCATTCTTGGATGGGAATTCAATGAAAGGTGTTGATTTTGCACGTGGGGGGATGAGTTTTACTTGGTAAACAACACCCATCACAAACGTAACCTCCACTCTGATTTCACCACTTCCATGTTTGATTTATTAAATAAGTGTTTGTACTTTAGTATCCATGTATTTTTATAATGTTTAACTTAATTTGTCACATAATAAGTAAAAGCTATAGATATGCAATTAGGAACTTTTAAAACCAAATCAAAACAGTTTGTAAATCGTAAAATCCATTAAAAAAATAAAAAATCATAAAAATATAAAATATAAAAAAAAATCGTATCTTTTTTTTGGTTTGGTTAGTTTTTTAATTTTGTTAAAAAAAATAAACTAAATCGGACAAATCCACGATAAATATTGAATAATCTTTTCATTTGTTTTATAATTAAGATATATAGAAAATAGTAATTTTTAACTTAAAAATGTTAAAAATAAATAAAATTTATTTTAAAAGTAATATAAGATAATAATGATATAACTTTAATTGAAAAACTTTAATTTATGATAATGAATTAAAAAATAAAAAAACTGTAAAACCAAATTAAATCAAATGATAAAAAATTAATTTGATTTGATTTAGATTTAATATAATATTTAAATTGAATCACATTTTTATTTTATATTTAATTTAGATGACTATTTATTTAAAAAAAAAAAACAAACAAACAAACAAATTAAACCATCCGACAAAGACTCACATTTACATAACCGCTTACCTGTAAATGCCGTATGCAAATGCAGGGATCCGTGGATGTGGATAATTATTGCAGCGATAGGCGCTGTCAGCATGATATGTGCTTTGGTTCTATTTCTGGCCTTGAAGAAAAAGAAAACATTTGTTTGAAGGCTAGCTGTGTCTTTGTAATAAGCCTTGTTCTAGAGAAAGTCTTGCCTAGGCACTAGGCTCAAATTGACGTGGTAGTCACAGCCAATAAAAGGTTATTGGTTGATAAATTAAAATAAAGTAACAAAAGCTGCATTTTTTTTCACTCTGGAATTTGATATGCTTCCTTCTCCCTCTCTTCTGGGTTACTGAGCAAGGGTGAGGGACTGCAAATTGACTAAACACGAATTGGTGGGCTTCCCATGCGGCATATGCTACACATTTTGTATGGAATTTTCAAGAAGGGGTATGTTGTTGATGTCCCAACATCACCATTGGCAAGGACTTCATATCAGTACCATTGAGATTTTTCATGGCATACTTATATTTATAACATTTTCATCAAGAAAGCCCCCAATCCTAGCTCTACCAAAACCAAAGGACACAAATTTCTATTCTAACACTATGATATGACAACATTTTTGTATTACCTTCTATACTACTCATTCCCTCTTCACAAATCATCTTGGCAAAATGAACCAACAAAAAGAAATTCATTTAAAAACAGTTTAGGAAGACCAAATTGTTCAGTATGTCCAGAAAAGGAATGAAAAATTTCAGATCAGGTGAAGATCCACACCAAGGGAAATCGCTGGTAGTAATCCGCGTGAAACTTGAAAAGGGTTAGGGAGAAGAAAAGCAATCCAGAGATAAGAAGTGCAGCTTTTGTTATTTTATGTTAATTTATTAATTAATGATAATTTTTAAAGTATTTTAATACGCTGGCAAACTTTCATTGGCTGTGCTACCTCGTAAGTTTTAGGACAGTGTATAGGCAAGACTTTCTCTGTTGAGCTCACAATTTTATTAGATGGAACTTAATTTTTATTTCTAGGCCAATTTACTTATTCTTTATTTAAAAGTAATAAAGATAGTCTATTCAAATTATTCAAATATTGTTGGTTATGATTTAATATTTTAATGATTGGTGCATTTAATGAAATATTATATCAAAATGTCATGATGTAAATTAAATATTGTTGGTAATGTTGGAAAATATCAAAATCCCACATTAGAATATATAAGTGAGGGATAACCCTCATACCTTAAACTAACTTGAATTAGACTTCTCATATTATTCATGGTATTATTCATTTTACTACCCATCATTTGTTGTTCACGCGAGTTGAAGTTGTCTTTATATAATTTATAATTAGTTTAAAAATATATAACTAAATGGTTAAGTTCTCACCAACGAATTGAATGTTCATATTTATTACTAATTTACATTTATCCATTAGTTAAATGGTTAATTTCACACATTTTAAATTAGTTTGAAAATATATAACTAAATGGTTAAGTTCTCACTAAGGAATTGAATGTTCCTATTTATTACTAATTTACATTTATCCATTAGTTAAATGGTTAATTTCACACATTTTAAATTAGTTTAATCATATCAGCTTTGACCAAACACAATGCTAAACGTTCAGCGAGTGCCACAGCAAACAGCATCAAGTTTGACTATTTAGGGACCAAAAACCAGATTCCATATGTCACAGCATTGTTTAAGGGGGGAGTGGGGAATCGATATAAGCCACACAATATCGTGGAAAAAGACACGAATAGAAGCACATGGTAGTCTATCCATAAGTATAGAAACACATTTTTATTAGAAAATTTCTGAGAATAAATGTTATATGTCGTTTATGGTACTTTGTACAGAGAGGAGCTGTTCCAGGCCCTCTAGTGGATAGGGAACATAGGACGAACCATGCATATTCATTTCCACGCACAAGTTAATATTATTCGAATTCCAAAATTATTAATTGCAATGGCTATTAACAGTACACCAACATGAAGCTCCCAAATTGGTTTTGAGGATGCAACCCTGGACTTGATGTCTTCCTTGCCACGTGGTATGTACCTTGTTATTTATTTCCTACACACATTGAAATGAATCATGGTAAAGCCAAGTTTAGAAAACAGCAAAGAAGTTTCATCAACAAGTAGAACAGTAATATCAGTCTTTTTGCAACTAGCATTGCTCAAATCGGACTAAAATGGCCCGAGGTAAAACATCCCTATCCCAGACACAAACCACAAGGGATGGTTGATTTTAGCATTTCAAGGTATTACACTTCACCGTTTTGAATTCAACCAAAGAATCTAAAATTTTATAAGGATATCCGTCAAGGAACCATACCAAGGGAGTTTAAAAGTATCTTTCCACCATCCTTGTTTTGAGCAATTTGCAACAATTTTGTCCAACCGTACAATGACCTGAGAAAATGTTGGCCTCACAACAGGTGTTGGATCCCAACATTCCTCAATCAACCTGCATGCACCATGATAGTTAGACCATTTTTAAAATTAAACTGAAGCTTGAAGACATAATTTTAACTTTAAAATAGACTAACTCTTTCAACTCCGGAGGATAATGTTTTGTTTTGATCTTGAATGCTGGTCTTTTCCCTTCTAAGCACATCAGTCTAACTGCCTCCTCTGAGGACTTCGGATGGAAGGGCTGTGTACCCTCTATCATCTGGGTCCATAAAGATAATATTTAAAAAAATGTTGAATTTCAACTAATATATGAAGATTAGAGTGATAAATTTAAAAAATCTAAACGATTTTGGAAAAGCTACAGAGTGTTTTTCATGGAAATTGAAGTGCATCAGTAATCTTAGGGAACTACAATGTGATAAAACATACGAAGAAATGTCAAGACAATGTTGTCAAATTCCTCATCCTTCCCCCCCTGCCCATGCCCTTCTCAGCATCAACTCGTGATCTCAGCTCTGTAGATTGAGTGCTTACGACTTGGCTAAAAACTATAGCTAATAGTTAGGACATAACATTTTCCACTTTAGAGCATTAGCCTAGGCATCACTGTTCAGTGTAACTTAAACTCACGTTCTGAAGGCAACAAGAAGCTGACCCAAAGCAATAAAAACAAGAATCTCACAAAGAAAAAACTAATTTGAAAGCTAATTAATCTGATATATGAAACATCATAACAGATTAACATTATCATGGATGATGCAAAAATATGGTACCTCGTATAAAATGAGACCAAAAGAATATGCATCCACACTTCTATCAAAAACTTCATCTTTGTAAATCTCCGGTGCCACATACAAGCCTGCAATGAATACAGCCAAATCATTAATTGAACCATGAAAGATACTTTTAGCAATTCTAATCTTCAAATTTTTTATTAGATTGACATATAATAATATATATCACAATCTTTCTTGTAATGCTTGTTCATTTCTTTACTTATTTTTTTCAAGTATGGATTTTCAAGCAATTTGCATTGAAGGGCCAGGGGAGGGACCATCAAGCTATCAATTTAAAGACAGAACAAGTATTGAGCTATCAATGGAGAAAATTACTCTACAAGTGTTGAGTAATTTGTCAATGAATCTTTAAAACGCAAAGGCAGTTAATTTGTATATATACTTAATTCATCCTTGAAACGGAAACTCCTATTGCATTCGCAAAACTTATAAGTTGAACCAGTTACAATTAAGCTGAATCTTAACGCAAGAAAATGGGACACTGGAAAATAAAAACCTTCAAATCAACTTGGAAGGAGACAAAATCCAAGATTTTATTTTTGGAAATACCCAAAAACTTACTTGAAAGATCAATGTTAGGCTCAGGCTGTACCAGCTGTGCTTCATCAGGTGAAATTAGTGAAAATCTCACAGTGCCAAATCCAGCTATCTTCAATTGCCCTCCACTATCCAGCAAAATATTTCTGGCACCTTACCAAAATTTCATATATTAAAGGAACAGTAATCCCATGAGAAAAAATATAATTCAAAACGCACTCATAGTCATAAATAAACTTCAAATTGTATTAAGTGGTCTTACTTTGGCTTTAAATCACAGTGAATAACCGGATCTGGTTTGCATTCGTGAAGATAGTTCATGCCCCTGATAACAAAAAATTATCAAGATATCTTATATAAACAATCTGGTAGAATCTCCAATAAATTTATAATCATTTGGTACATTGTAAGCTTAGCAAGCCAAGAAAATGACCAAGGCGACTTTCAGAAATCAATGACCATATAAGAAAGATATAATAGAAGTAAGAAAAAGACATGAAAGTTTTTCAAAGGTGTGTTGACAGAGATTTCGTACAGCATAGTCCCTTGAAAATGGTTACTTGCCTAGCAATATCATGACAAAACCGTAGAACTTTTGATGGAGACAAGCGCCCTTTCTTTTGAAGATAGCTTGCCAGGTCACCCTGAAAATCAACATTGATATATGCAAAGAAAGGTGAGTACTTTGCAAAGATACAGAGGAACAGAGAGGGTAAGCCTACCTTAGAATGGTACTCTCTCACAATCATCATGGGTATATTCTGGGTGACAGCTCCAACAAACTGGACCACATTCGGATGCCGCACCCTTTCTAATAATGTGAGTTCATGTTTGAAAGCATTTCTGGGTGAATTATTGAAAAGGTCAAAATTTAGAGCCAATGTTGAGTAAATAAAGTATAGAAACAAACACCAATTTAGACCATCATCAACTTGACCAGAAATCAAAGTGAAAAGTAGTGATATATGCAGTTACTCAGACAGGAACTTATATCATAGCCAACCGGCATCAAACAACCCGGTTGATTGGCAAGAAGCATATCATACAGAAACTCACACAAACATTTTCAATTGCTAAGTTGTATACATACATGGTATCAGGATCTGAATAACTGTCCTTATCAAGTATCTTCACTGCAACCTTGGTGCCATTCCATTTAGCTACTTGGTATGTTCCCTGAAAACAGATTGACCAAACAACAATGAAGAACTAAACAAGAAAGTTTAACATGCATCATCATTCAGCTTAATAATGTTGGATGTTTATAGATTCATGAACTCAATTCCCACAAGTATCACCAACTTTTATTACACATGAAGCATCAGCACATTAGATACTAATAATTACCATTTTGCTGGTACTCACTTGAAATAAAACCCAAACAACAAAATATAAAAGGAAAAATGAAAGATTTGGGGGAAAAAAATAATAAGATTGGTCATCAAAGGAAGCCCAGTGCATAGGTCGCGAAATATGGCAATGCAAATATTTAATGCACAGTAGAAAACATCACATGACACATTACTAGTCATGCAAATTACATTACTAAAGAAAAATGTTATAGCACAGTATCTCAGTTGACCAATTTGAAAGCAACAATGCTCCCTCAGAGTGAGAATAGTTGTGCCAGTTGCAAGTATCAACATGCCTTAATTTCCATGAACAAAACAAAATAGCATGTCCAGGTGGAATCCAAGCTATCTAATAAGCCAAAAAAAGCCATAACTATTGAATAACCAAATCAAATGTAACCAAGTGAAAGAAAGAGAAACATACCTTTGAAATACCATCACTCTTCCGAACCTGTAGCTCTAACGGGTTGAGTTCATATTCCGGAACTTCACGAGGATTTGCAACAGTCATTGGAGTCTTCCTGGTTTTCTAACCACGTCAAAGATAATTAATCAGTAAGTCCCTAAATTGAATCCAACATATTTACACTTACTTATTGATCCATGACAAACAAATAACGATAGAACAATACCGGCACTTTCGCTCCCCGAGCCTTCAACATGTAATAAATTTCTGTATTTCCATAATATTTGGCATCGGCGGCCGCCTGCACATCCACACATCCATCACCACTTAACACAGAAAATCAAATCAATTTTGCACTCTCATCCAATCTCAAAGATTTGTATGTTAAAGTTTATTGAATTTTATAATAACTATCTTAAAAATCATCTTTTGATTTGTTTAATCTTTACAATTAAACTCATCTTAATAATAATAGAGTTTAATCATCATACACTTTTTATATAATCAACCAATCAAAGGTCGGATGATTTTTATGGTAATCATAGGTATGAGTTAATGATTTTTCTGTAAACTACCTTAAAACTTAAAAATAAGTTATACTTAACATTATTTCTAATTGAATGACGGTATAAACGCTCCTTATACTCATACGTTATAGGTGTATACTGTCATCATGAATATAAACGCTCCTTATACTTTCAGCATACAGAGTTGTAAAACTATTTTCTCTTTAAATAATTATTATTATTATAAAATTAACAAAATTATTATTCGTGACTAAAATTTTTTAATAAAAAGATAAGATAATAGTAAATTAATATGGCGAGGAGAGGAGAGAGTGAAATTACGGTGCTGCCCCAGCGATCGCGAGCGTCGAGGTTGGCCTTGCGGGTGAGGAGGAGCCTGGCGACTTCGACGTGGCCTTCGCAGGCGGCGACGTGGAGGGCGGTGCGGCCGTCGAGGTCGATGCTGTTGACGTCGATGCCTTCGTTGAGCAAATCATCGACTCCCTTGGCGTCGCCGCGGCAGGCCATGAAGAGGAGCTGCATGGTGGAGTCCAGGTTCTCGGGCACGGTGAGCTCGGGCTGGACGGGGCCGGGGCTACGGCGAATAGGATCGAGAGAGGACTGGCGGCCGATGCTGAAGCGCTGGTTGTTACGCCGGGGATCAAGAGAGGCTTGGCGAGTGAACTGGCGCGAGAGGTTCCTCCGCAGCGACCCCGACGAGAACTGCCGGGAGATGCCGCGCTTCAGCTGCGCGGCAATGCTTTCCATGGCGGCGCCCCGAGGAGAAAGGATTTGGCAACGCAACAACAAAAAACTTGGCAGAAATGAAAAGAACAAAGAGCGTGCTCTACATGTTGGAATGGAACCAACCCTTTGCAGGTTCGGTTCTGTTCTCTTATTCCAAAGAGAAAATGAATCGCGCCAGGGATGGAGGGAAAATATTAACGCCGAGAATGAGAATAAGAATAGGAATTCCTTTTCATTTTTATTTTTGGCTTAAACGCGATTGCGATAAAGATGGCGCGGATCTCTTTTCTTCTTTGACTGCTTCTCAATTATACCAGCTGGTGCGTCCATGGCTTCGGTTGACTTACGGAGACTCCTTTTCATTGCTTTCCAGAGTTTTTCTTTTTTCTGAAAAATGAAATTTTCCCTACCCTAAAACATAAAACTAAAACATTCATAATTGCGTTAGCATACAGGTCTAATGGAAGAAGCTACTTTCCTAAAAACAGGTGTTTAATGTTTCATTTTCCTTCAAATTAAATTGTTTTTAAAGGATAAGGCTCGTGGGAAAATTATTTAGTTAAACATTAATAAATGTTTGATAATTTCTCTTAAATTTGATGCTAGTAGCAACTTGCTAAAAAAATTTAAATATAAACTTCCAATATTGACTGTCCATTTGTTTATTTTTAAACACGATTTCAATCCTAAACTTTGAAGTCAAGCAACCCGTTAGGATCCAGCAATTTAATTATAAAATAACTCATACGATTTGTCTTCAATTGACTATAGAAGTTTATTACACTATGTAGTAGCAATATTGATTCTCATTTTGGGAGATTTTTTATTTATTTATTTACTTCTTCCACCATTTCTTACGTTATCTCTCCTGTATTTTTCTTTAATAAAAGACACACAAATTGGATTTTTTTTTTTATTGTTCATTCACAAGTTGGATTGACTAATTTATTAATGGAATTATTTACATTAAGCGATGCATGTTAGCATGCATGATATTTTACAGTAAGACTTTGAGTTTAAATTTTATATAGTACAGAAAACCTTTAGTAAGAAAGTGTTTTTTTTTATGGTAAGATACTGATTTTATTAACGATTATAAAAGATGGGTACATCTTTCAAAATTTAATAATTCGATCACGCAGTTTGACTCATTCCAGATAACTTGACAAAAAAGTTTAAATAATTCTGACTCCATGATTCCTGCAGTTTGACTCATTCCAGCCAACTTGACAAAAAAAATTAAATAATTCGATCAGTTCGTAACTTCGTATATAAATGCTGATTTAAAAACTTTAAATTTAAATAATGTTTATGTTATAACACTATAAAACATTTAATCACAAATCATTTGAATAGTTTTAAAATAATTATTTAAAAATTTAATAAATTTATTATATATGACAAAATTTTCATGTTATTGGTGTATAATTATTTTTTTTCATAATATAATAATGTTTAAATATAACATTTAGGTTTTGATATATATTTGATTTTTTTTAGTTCTTGATAAAAATATTATTTTTCTGAATCTTCAATGTATTGAAAGTTTTAGTTTAGATCTTTGTTAGTCAAAGTGATAACATGATATCATTTTGATAATTAATATATATTAATAGAGTTATTAAGATGATATCAAGTCAGTTAAATGGAAATTAAAATAAAAAATTTAATATATCAAACATTTAAAATAAAAATTAGATATATATCAAAGATCTCAAATATATTTAATACATGCATTTACATTTACTGGATAGTAAAGATATTTTCAAATTTAATCACATGATAATTATATATAATAAATTTATTAACTTTCAATATAACTACCTTAAAATTCATATTATAAATTATTTTTAATCAGATAAAAATATACACACTTTTACACTGACTATTAAAATAAACTCCGTAAATAATATACTTTTTTATAATTTTAAGAATTCAATTATAATGTACTAACAATTACAGAGATGTTTTACATTTCATTTAATTATGTATTGTTCTGTATTTGTTGATTTTGTAACATTATTTTAAAAATATATTTTAAAGTAATTAAATTTTAATTGATTGATAAAGCACATGAAACTGTAATTTAAATTCACAATTAACTTGCTGCAAATATAACAATAAGTCTCTAATAGAACTATAATTAAACACGCTTTCAAACTTACAATGAAAGAATTCATCGCAGGGAATGCTGATAAGACAAATTAGTTATAAAACGACTAACTACATATGGATTTCCTTTAAAAAAAACTACATCTGGATTCAAAGTCTTCCCTTACCTATATGTCGTATGGCTATGATCAACTTAAGAAAAACAATTATAAAATGTATCTTTTATATTTCAACTAGCAAGTGTCTCATAAATTTTTTATTTAAGTAAAAATTATATTTTTTTTTGAAAAATAATAATTTTTAAAAAAAAATTATAGTTTTAGAAAAAAAATAATTTAGCATTGATTTTATAAAATAACATATGCTTTAAAATGTTTATTTTTGAAGTGCCATAATCTGGAACGATTGGAGTGTCAGTCTAGATTGTTTGATGGATTATACATTACTCCATCACTTGGTTTAGGATTACAGATCAAGGTGTGTCTAAAAGTAATAATTATTGTACATATTGATATTCTAGTTTGTTTTTTGTTTTTGGTTTTATTGAATCTTGTTGAATGGCGACCAATGTCTTTGGAATACTTGTTGAGGAATTTAATTTTTTTTATTGGAATTTATATTAGAAATATATTGAAAAACATAGTAAATGTGTATTAATATCAATTTTTAACGAAAAAAAAAACATTTTTTATGGAGAAAAAACTATTTTTATTCCTTAACCATTTGCTTCTTTTTTTTTATTCCATTGTTCACTTAATTATTTTTCTATTCATTTATTCTATACGTGACTATCTTTCTCTTCTTTTTTACATGCTTTTTATTAAATATTGTTTAGTGCTTACGGTATCTCACAACTAAAATTAAAGAATAATATTTTAAGTTACAAATATCCATTTAAGTTACATTTTTCACCAATATATATATACACGAACCTTTTAAACCATTTTTTTTTAACTACATTGTTAAAATATATAATTATTTATCAATCATACTATATTATTCCTTCTATCTGTGCAATACCTCTAATCTAAATGTGGCCTACATTAATCACTACTCACCTAAAAAAATAATCACTTCTCACCTAAAATATAGAAAGATAGCCACACGATAGTCCTTGTAGGCCACCCCCTACTAAATCATTAAAGAGTTTGAAGGTTTCAATTCCTTTCTTTTTTGCAAGAGACAAGAGAAGATGGAAACATATGCAAATGTCATTTTGTGCGAGTGTCACTTAAGTTATGCTAGATGGATTCTTTAGTCATGCATGTTATCCAATTGAAATGTAACACACAACACGCATTAATTCAAGGTGTCAGCGTAAACTTTTTCTCTCTTGAATGTTTGATGTTTCATTTCAGAACATAATATTTTGTTTGTTTCAGTTGTTTTATAATGATAGTGCATATTTTTTTTGTGGAACATAGTTTAGTTAAAGTCATGCATAATTGAATTTACAAATAAAATTGTACAGGAATATTATCTCATTCCAATGTCAAAAAGATATTGAGTAAACTAATTCCTTAAACATGAATTTAAAAAAATATTTAAATATTATGAATTTCTCCTCTCATCTTTCATTTTTAAATTGTATAATTTAATCTTCATAATTTTCTAATTTCTTAATTTTTTTTATCAATTTGCTACTCGTCTTGTCAACAAGTGTTTATACGTGTCTCTGAATAACAGAATATTAAAAAAAATGATAAAAACTTATACTATTTAAAAAGACTAAAGGTATGAATTGAATTGAGATTTTTAAAGATTTTAAAAGATTTTTTGTCATAAAAAAGTTTTGGTATCCGACCAAAGGTTTTAAATAATATAATTTTTTGCTGGTTTTTTAAATAATATAAATAAATACCGTAGTATTTCATCAAGATAATCATGATTTTTTGAAGTGTCAAAATTTGATAATATTCTATTGAAAATTTTTATAATTTAAAAAAATCTTCTAATATTAAAAGAACATACAAATTTTTAATAGATTTTGTATGATTTTTTAGTGAGATGTGTAATGATATGATATAAATATCATACTTGACCAATAATCTCACTTAAACTTTCTTCTCAAATTGGTAAAAAAAAACTTTCTACTATTTTTGCCTTTAATCAACTTGTTTTGATGAATTAATTGTATGTGTCCCCAAAAAGACACTGCCAGAAATGCATATTTGGATACTTGACCTTTTTTGTTGTCTGGCAATTTAAAAACATAGCAATGAATAATATATTCAGCGTAATCATTTCTCCGCCATTAGTGTCATATGGTTGTTAAAAAACAACTTTACTCACATTGGTTTGGCCATCTGAGAATCCAACTCCACGGTAAATTGTTTGAAGTCACGGTTCTATGGTTTTTTTAATCAGCTAAATGTTAGTAGTTGATATTACTAATGGGGAAATTCCCTCCTCCTTCTTCCTTTAACTCTCATTCTCCCTTCAACCATCAATTCATCCTTATAATTCCATGTTATAGCAATCCCATTGGAAATTGCCCTGGTTTTGCATACACAACTGAACAAAAGTCAATATTAGAGGCACAAGAAACCACAATAATTCCTAAACAATTTTTTCTTACCAAAATAAATTATTTTGCAAAACTAATTTATGAAAGTGGGTATTTTACAAAACTATGTTAGATAAATAGTTTTGTGAAACATGTTTTTACCAAATAATCTATTTTAGTAAAAAAAAAAAAAGTCATCCTGTAAACATTCCTCCCACACTCGTAACCGGAGGTGGAACACGGTACCTCCATTTTTTTAATGTATAATGTTAAATTAATTGTTTTTATTTGAGGACTTTGATTTTAGAAAAAACAAACTAAATATTAAGTTGTACATTAATAAATTATTGGTCTGAATACCAGTGGACTCAAACAAGATCTTAAATTTGAGCCTTGAATAATAAAAAAAAGGTGATTGAAAAATAAGACCTAATAAAGATGAATAATTAGATTTTTCAATAAAGATTAATTATTGATAAAGTCGATAAATATTTCATACCAACAACATAATATAATAAAAAGAAATATTGAGTTGTACAAGGTGTTTGTCAAATTTCATTTTATTAAATTTTGGATTTTTTTTCTTATAAATAAATAGTTAATGTATATTTTATTATAAAATCATGACCAAATGATCTATTTGATCTTTTATTTTATATTTTTATTGAGTTTTATTTCTTATCTTTTAAAAAGTTTAATTTGATCATTTATCTTATTTTTTTATTCAGTTTACTCCTTTATTTTATAAGAATTTATTTTGGTCATGTTATTTTTTTTTCATCTTTTATCTTTTAAAATGTTTTATATTTGAGTATTTATCTTTTTTTATTCAATTCGATCATTCGATTCATTTAAGATTGATGTCTTTGATTATTTAAGAATGAATTTTTTTAGTTAAAAATAAAGTGGAGGGGAAGGGGAAAAAACTAAACAAGAAAAATTCATTTTTAAATGATTAACAATGTTCATCTTAAATAGACTAAATGATCAAATTGAAAAAAAAATTAAGATAAATGACTAAATTTGAACTAAAATATAAGATAAAACATCAAATTAAACTTTTTAAAACATAAAAGACTAAATTCAAACAAAAAATAATATAAATAATTAAATTAAATTTTTTAAAAGATAAAAAATAAAATTGAATAAAAAAAGATAAATAATCAAATAAATCATTTAGTCTAAAATTATCTACCTTGTATTTGGTTCCTTTTTTTTTTGTTGGGTCTACCCCATAACAACTTTCTTCTTTAATATAAGCATAACAATTCAACTTAAAATCTAGGTATATTTTTTAATCCTTATAATTTATATTTTAATTATCTTTTAGTTCTTATAATTTGAAAGTAATATTTTTAGTCCTTATAATTTGTATTTGAGTTACCTTTTAGTCCTTATTACAATATATATATATATATATATATATATATATAAAATTACAAATTAGTTATAAATTATCAACTATTTTTTTATTACAAATTATCTTACGATAAATTAATTACGAATTACTTATTGATATTTTTGTAATTAATTGTAATTGATAATATTACTCATATTTGATGATAAGCACTAAAATAGAATTAAAATATAAAATATAAGAACTAAAAATATCACTTTTAAACTATAGAGACCAAAAGAAAATTAAAATGCAAATGATAAAGATTAAAAAAATCACTTTTAAATTAGATGACTAAATAAGAATTAAAATCTAAACTATAAGACTAAAAAACACTTTCAAACTAAGATTCCTAAAATTATAAGGAACAAATTATTAATTTAATTTTTTATTTACTCAAATACAATTGAGTGTTCATACTAAAATAGCATTAAAATAAAAGATTAACAACTAATAAAAGTTTATGAGTAAAAATTATGCTAACATAAAAACTCACCTGAACTTTTCAGTAAAAAAGAAGAGGAAGCTACCATAAAAAATAAAAAAAAGCAAAGGCACATGTGTCACTAATTCACTATAAATGTCATTGGAAAGTCCAATATGATACTTGAACAAGTGAACATGAGTGGTCCTCAGTTGTCACTTCCTTTGCCATTGCCACTACCAAACTCCAGCTTCAAACTTTCAAATTGCCAAAATTCACTCCAACAACTTTGAATAGGGAACTTGCTCACCGTTGCTACAAAATTTCCGACAACCCCCTGCTTTGAATCTATGGTGACAAGGAAGAAGAAGCATGATAGGGTTAGAGTTTAATTTTTATTTCCACGTTATACATTTATAAATGTAATTGGGGATAGGGGTTGTAATTTTTAATTTATGGCACTTAAAAGGTATTCAAAAATAATTTTTACCAAATTTATTCCAACTTACGAAAATAACTTACAATTCTTTTTTTTTAATAGAAATAACTTACGATTCTTATAAAGTAGTATTTTTAACTAATTGTAATAACTTAATAATTAAATTTGGGAACGGATACACTTATTTTAGAAATATGTTTTTGGCACTCATATTAACTTAAATTAAAATTAATTTGTAAAATAATAAATATTTTGAAATTTTATAAAAAAAATTTATGAACTTGTTTTCTTGAAATAAATTCTCAGTTCAAGACTTGAATTAACAAAATCCAATATTTATAAATAAAGGAAAGTGTTACATACTGAATAAACTAATTTAAACTGAGTTTGACTTGTAAGGTTTCGTTGTATTTTATAAGTAGAGAATAATTAATTGGAGATAATTATGTATGATTTTTTGTGTGTACAATTTTTTAAATCAACGACAATATAAATTATAAGTTACCTTGTGTTTTGCATCATCATTTAAATTTGGATTTATCGCGAATCAAAATTAATTTCTAACCTAATATGTTCATCAGAGACTCGTGATCAGGAAAAAAATAATATTTTTTTAGGGAGAACAAAATAAGTAAAACTTATTTATAAATCAATTCCCATTAAATTTGTGATAAAATTTCACGTAATTAAAGCTTTATAAACATTATGACATGAAGTAATTGCATTAACAAAATCTTTTTCTAACATTTCCAAAAAAAAAAAACGAAATAAAAATCGCCGCCACAGTGCAGTGAAAGTAGTAGTAGACGAAAGCACGACTTACGCTCACAGACACACTCACACTCACACTCCCGGTGCCGCCGCCGCCACCACCACCACCATTGCTTTCACTCTCCGAATGGCAACCATTCTATCTCCAATCCAAACCCTCAAATTCCGTTCTCCCAATCCCAAACCTCTCTTCTCTCCCAAACCGCCTCCCATCTCCACACCTCTCACCTTCCGCGCCGATAAACTCACTCTCTTCGTCTCCTCCGCCACCTCCTCCGCCACCGTCTCCACCAACGGCCCTCCCTCTCCTCCCTCCCCTGCTCGCTCAAAGCACGTCTTCCTATTCTGTTCCCTTTCACTCAGTCCTCTGCGTCCGGTTAGTTACTGTTCTGTTCCGATTCGTTACTAATTGATGATTACTACCATTGACAATGCAGGGTTCGGCGACACACGATTTCCGTGTTCGTCGGCGATGAGAGCGGAATGATAAACCGGATTGCTGGCGTGTTCGCGAGGAGAGGATACAACATCGAGTCGCTCGCCGTTGGCCTCAATGAGGACAGGGCGCTCTTCACCATCGTCGTGTCAGGGACTGATAAGGTGCTGCGCCAAGTCATGGAGCAGCTTCAGAAGCTCGTCAATGTCTTAAAGGTTCACCTTTTTTTTTTTTTTTGTAACATGCTAATTCCGTATAACTAGCGTTTTTATTGTGTGCTTTTGTGAGATGCTATTTGAAGAAAGTGTTTGATAGTGAAACTTTTGAGAGAATGAATTTGAAGGAAACGTGCACTGACTAGTTGATGCTGTTTGTGTTATTTGCTTGCTAGGTAGAGGATCTTTCGAGGGAACCGCAGGTGGAACGTGAACTGATGCTCATAAAAGTGCATGCGGATCCGAAGCACCATGCGGAGGTACCTGCTTGGTGGTTTGTGGTTGTTGTTTATGCATGCATGCATCTGTTATGTTATGTGTCTGTTTTATTTTGTTCGATTTGTTTATTTTTGCTGGAATATTCTCAGTTGAAGTGGTTGGTGGACATCTTCAGAGCTAAGATTGTGGATATCTCGCAACATTCGGTGACAATTGAGGTTATTGCTGGACACCTTTAAATATGTTTTAATTTTTAATTTCCATGTTTTAGTGCATGCTCTGTATTCATATGTACTCACAATCAATTGGATTGTACTTGTAAAGTGGGGAAAAAATATCATTGTTGTTTCATTAAGATAATTATTTACTATTGGAGGTGAAATGTGTTATGAGAGTGGTACAGTGCCTTGTAAACAGCTCATTTTGGGAACATACTATATGCATTCATATACTCTTTCCTTTCATTGCATAAATAGTAATGGTATAATTTGGTCACTAAGGTTGGAGTATGACTGTATTGTGGTTGACTTGTTGGACTGGCTGTTTTTATGTTATTATTTTGTTCTTGATAGGAGTCTTTCATTTTTACACAAATAGGATTTTGCTCCTCTTTAAATGATATCAGGAATAAATAGTGTGCTGATATGAGCTGGGTAGATATTTTTAACCTTATTTGTACAAGTGTTTCTTTCATATTTTGATTATTTTCTTTTCTATCTACCTATTACTTAGTCACAATCATTACCATCATTACTTGCAATTTGTCATTAGATATTCTTGGAGATAAAATCAGGTCATAATTTTGAGTGAATTTTTCCTGCTAATGTGACAGGTCACTGGAGATCCAGGGAAGATGGCTGCGGTTCAAAGAAATTTCAGCAAGTTTGGAATTAAAGAGATAGCCAGAACTGGAAAGGTTGGAAAGTTCAATTGAGTACCCAACAAATTTCCTTAACTTTTGTATCTTGTCCACTTTGTTGAGCATTATATTGTAAGGCTGTGCAAAGTTTACTAATTCGTTATTATTGGATGATGTAACTATACTTAGATTGCATTAAGAAGGGAAAAGATGGGTGCATCTGCTCCATTTTGGCGGTATTCAGCTGCTTCTTATCCAGATCTTGAAGGAAGAACACCTGTGAATGCCATGGTGGGAGCAAAAAATATGAAACCTGTTGCCAAACATGATACACCTGTGGGGGTATGATCTTATTTACTCTTTAACTCTACCATATCCTTTTAAACCTTTGTTTGAACACTTCAACTTGAAAATTTAAATGAAGTAGCTTGAAATTAAATAATTGACATATCCTATCAAAAGTGTTAAATTTAGAAATCACAAACAAGTTTAGTTTCCTATAGTAAAATTACACTAGACAAATATTGCAAAATGGTTTTAACACTTATGCATATCTCAAACCCTAATGATATTACAGCTAATGGTCTTTTCTACTGAACACCGTTTGTCCCATGTGCTTTGGATTATATTCTTGTTAGATTTATGTTGTCTTTGGCTCTTTTCTTAACATCAATTGTTCTAATATTTTGGTTTATAGAATTTCAATGATTGACTAAAGAAGAACAAATCAGTAACTATTGCAAAGAATGAAGCTAACGTTGGCATAAATGCACTCCATTACGTGTTTGATATTTTCCCTCCCTTCTGTTCTTTGATTTATTTGCTCATTAGTAAATTCAAATATAGTCTGACCTCTTCTTTTGACATGTTTGCTTGTGTGAAGGGAGATGTTTATCCTATAGAGCCACCAGATGGTTTTACAGTCAATCAAGTACTTGATGCTCACTGGGGTGTCCTCAATGAAGAAGATGTAAGTGGTTTGTCGTTGCTAATTGTCGTTAAATGTATCCCTTTTCTTGTTTCCTTCTAATGCATTGTAGATATACGTATACTATCTTCATTTGCAGTTTCTGTTAGTGTTTTTTTGTTTGATGTTTCCCCTTTAGAGTTTGATTTAGATAGTGATGTCATTTCTATTTTAGGTTTTGGTATATTTGAATATATTTGTTATAAAATATATGGAAATATCCAAAAAAATATTTTATCATATCTGAGAAGTGAGAATAGTTTCCCAATTTCCTTATTACCTAATAGGATTAGTTACCATATTTCTTTACAACAACAACAACGCCTTATCCCACTAGGTGGGGTCGGCTACATGGATCAACTTCCGCCATAATGTTCTATCAAGTACCATACTTCTATCCAAACCATACTTCTATCAAGTTACCATATTTCTTTATTTTATCATAATATGTTTCCTTAATTGATTATGGTTATGATTATGATTAATATAAATAAGGCTTGGTACTTTTAGGTTTTATGAACATATCAACACATGAATACATTATAAATACATCTCAGTTAATATCAATCAGTGTTTCATTCTCTTTTATCTTTCTTCCTCCCTTAATACCTAAATCCCCAAAATTCAAACATGGTATCAGAGAGGTACCATTCTCCCTCTCCTGTGCCTTCACTACTATGTTTATTGTACATTAGCATGTAATATTCATCAATTTTCTGAATGACATGTCTTACTGTTGGTGGGATAATGCCTTCAGACTAGTGGAATTCGATCACACACTTTATCCATGCTTGTGAACGATGCTCCTGGAGTTCTAAACATTGTTACAGGAGTTTTTGCTAGAAGAGGCTATAACATTCAGGTTTGCTTTTTTATTTTATAATATTTGTGTACAAATTGCAAGCACACAAGTCCAATCCTTTTTGGTTTCTCTGTTTTCTCATCTTCTTGAATCTGCTTTGTTATTTCCAGAGTTTAGCTGTAGGACATGCAGAAGTTGAAGGACTTTCTCGACTTACGACTGTGGTTCCTGGGACAGATGAGTCAATTAGCAAGTTGGTGCAGCAACTCTATAAGCTAGTAGAGCTACATGAGGTTCAAAATCTCTTTGAAAAAAAATGCATCATATCCTATACATAAATTATTTGCTTTGAGTAATATATTTTTTTAGTGTTTCTGTTTGCAGTGTCGTGTAGCACTTTGAGTGCCTGTTTATGTTTTTTTTTGGAGAAATATTCACATACTTTTGCCAGTTTCCTGAGAGAAGTATCAAATAAAAGTGTTTCTGAAAAAAAAAAACTAAGTGTAGATCTCCCACCAGTGTCCTAGTGGATACAGAATTTGACATATCAGGCGTAGCCCAACATGTGAACCTGAGTAGTCCACAATGTAACCCAACTAAGTTTTTTGTTTTTGCAATTTGTGTTGAAACTGTTGAAGTGGAGGAGGAACAGGCTAATGCTTGATTAGCATGAAACTGTAATTCCATGTTATAATCCTATTATGTTGTAAAATCAGTAGTTATATCAGAGTGTACTAAATTGCAGGTACAGTAAGGATTTAGGTGTATTAGGTTAAGGAATTTGCCAAAGTTGTTAGGTTATTTCTCTAAGCTACAGATTTCAACATTGAGTATGTAATCCTTGAAATCTTCATTGATCATAGTGACTTTCCCTCTTGTTTTTGCCTTTAGTTTACCGTACAAACCACATTAAATTCCTTTCTTTTTTTGTTTGTGCACCTTGACATGACTAGCACAGGACATTTTCTTGAAAGCCTTTGTTGGGACCTAAATGCAGAGTTAAATATTAGCAGATTCTGTTTCCTAATATTATGTGAATAATAAAAAGAGTATTCTGAAACTTGAGATTTTGCACTAGTCTTATTTTTAGAATCCTTACTAGTTTTTGGGTGCCCTGACATTCCTCTATAGTATAGTTCTGGAATTCCTATCAAAAAACTTTCTATCAAATCTCTTACTTGAAGCGTAAATCCTTATCTTCCTATCTTCTTTTTCTTTCTTATCAAATCTCTTACTTGCGAATGAGATTGATACAGAGTGCATAAATATTTTACCATTTTAAATGTTTAAAAAATCTGGCCATTGCATTCTTCTGTATTTAAACTGATTACTGATATTTGTTCAGGTTCGTGATATCACCCACTTGCCATTTGCTGAGCGAGAATTGATGCTAATAAAGATTGCTGTAAATGCTGCTGCACGGCGTGATGTCCTTGATATTGCTAGCATTTTCCGGGCTAAAGCCGTTGATGTATCTGGTCACACAATAACTCTGGAGGTGAATTTTATGTAGACTTTTCAACCAAGTGATATGGCATCTTATTTAATGTCAACTTATATTGATACTCATAAACATGGTGGATACTGGATACAGCTATACTGTAGAGAGAATGTTGAATTTAGTGACAATAGTGTAATTAAAATTTACATTAAAACCAATTTAAATTAGCTAAATGTTACATTGTTACTTTGCTACAAGTTCATTGGATCCTGCATTGTTGCCAGTTTAATATCTGTTGGATCATGCATCAAGTTTTGTTCCAACAGTCAACGAAACCACCACCAATTGGGCAGGGTACTAGAGCCCCAACTGGTCCTCAGTTTATCATAAAGATTTTTCTCGGTCATGAAAATAGATAACAAAAGCTATTTATCCAGCATCCTAACATTCTAAGAATCCTGTGATGCACTTTGTCTGCAGCTTTCCACATCTATTTTTTTTTCATTGAGATGATAAGCTATCAGCAATAGAATTGCTTTTCTTCTCATCTTAACAAATATAATTGTAGATTTAAATAAGAATTGTATCCTAACCTTTGTAAGTAACTCTATTTATCCTTCTTCCACATTAATATTAATGACAAAAGTGGGGCACTGAGATGACATGTTTCCTAAAAAATAGTAGAAATTAACAACTGATGACACCATATTGGTGCAAATTTCTTTGCTTTTCTTCTAAGTTCATTATTTCTTCCTTCCGACTAGGCTTATGGTTATTAAAACAGCAGGTTACTGCTTTTTTCTTAATAAGGTTATGCTGATGACAGAAAATCGGATATTTGATTTTTATGTTTATTTATTTGCTTCAAAGTATTTGCTAGTTTGGAAATGTCTGCCATGATGACTTCAGATTGGCAGATCCTTCATTATTTTCAATTTTTATCTAATTGATATGATCTTGAACCAGCTTACTGGAGATTTGGACAAGATGGTTGCATTGCAGAGATTGTTAGAACCATATGGCATTTGTGAGGTATGTTTTATAAGTTTTCTTTCACTTACCATAGTAGATATTTTGCTGAGACAGTTGACTTGTTTAAATTCCTTATTCCATAAATCTCCGGAACCGAATTTGGTGCATTTGCTTCCTCAAATGTATCTCCTGATTCTGTCCAAGATTGTTTACTCAATTGCTATTATTTTGTTCTGAGGTTTTCCTTTGTTTCACGGGTCAGAATATTCATACCAGAGGAAAGAAGTCAGTTTTGATGGTCTTGGCTAGATGGCCTTGTTTTCTTTTGATGCTCTGTAGAGGATGAGCCCCCTACACACGCAGTTAGCATGTCATTCTTACACGTTGATGTTCATTTTTTATCATCTATAAAGCACACCAGTAGTAGCCTGATGTTCATTTTTTATCATCTACAAAGCACACCAGTAGCCATTATTTTAAAAACCAAATTAGGGAGCATAACAGTCAAAGGAGAGGGTTAAGAATTGCATTTCAACCAGAATTTGGAGTATATGTATTTTATTAAAATATAAAAATAACAAAATACATCAGAAAAAAGGAAAAATATAGCATGCACGGTGGCCAGTATAGCATGTGATATACTCCTATTGTTCATCGTCTGGTGGACTAAAGAAAAGACTGTTAAACACTGTCATTTACCAAGCCTGTGCTGGATCAACAGTTTAGTGCTGATCCGG
The DNA here is from genome assembly GCF_000004515.6 of Glycine max. Lineage (NCBI taxonomy): Eukaryota > Viridiplantae > Streptophyta > Magnoliopsida > Fabales > Fabaceae > Glycine > Glycine max. The sequence continues at coordinate 9,718,319 of NC_038244.2, forward strand.
CCAGTTATCACCAGTTCAAGGCTTCTGCAGTTCTAAACATGTTATCGGACAACTGGCTGGTTCAGCCTTGTTTTTGCTCATGCACCCTATTGCACCAGCACTCTCCACTTCTAATCCAGTTTTTCTGATGTTTCTTATTGTTTCAGGTGGCACGAACTGGGCGAATTGCTCTAGTCCGTGAGTCAGGTGTGGACTCCAAGTACTTGCGTGGATACTCTTATCCTTTGTAATCACTTCACCTGGGTCGAAGAACCATCAAAATCTTAGGATTTTAGAGCTTGTACTTTCTCTTAAACTTTGCCTACGGATTCTTGCCTTCTGAACTATAATGTTAATAAGTCCTTCTGTGATTAATATAGGCTTGGGATGACATCTGAGATTAAAAAAAAAGGTTTTCCTCTCCTCAACTTTGCTTCATTTTTTGGTGGAATTACAGTTTACTATTTTGTGTAGGGACAAATTTTTTGCTTGTCAAAATATTTATGTTTCTTACTTGGATGTTGTCTGTTCAAAATTAAATTCCTTATATTAATGCTGTCGAATCCTATGTTGCTTGCATTAGGACATTAATTTTATTGCTTATACAATTGTGATGTTTTTAAACATATAGTAATATTTTCTCGTATTGATTTCTTATGATAATACCAAGTTGCCAACATTCCTGGGTCAAATATTAGATTGCGTGTAATAATATAAATATATTTTGTATTAGACGTGGGATCAATTTACATCAAGGATAGTCCTTTAGAGTAATTTTTCGTCATTATTTAATCAATAAGATTAATGACTTATTATGATCATTAAATTTCAAGAAAATAAATAATGAAAAAAATTAAATTTACAAAAAAGAATGATAATAACAGACAAAAAAAACAATAAGTTAAATTACTAAAAATATAATTATAATAAAATAATATTTAAATGTAAAGTTAAAACAATACACATTTTCACTAAAAAAAGTAAAAGTAATATAGCACTTTAATGTTTATTATTTTTATTTTTTAATATTATTAAACTTAAATAATCTTTTGGCTAGTTCTTTAAGTTATTATTTAGACCTTTTAAGATTTTAAATTTAGTTTTAGTATTTGCTATCAAGTAAAATGACTAAAATCAAAACAAAAATCTTCAAATGACCAAAATAAAATTTTATTTTATTAAGACTATAAGGTTATTAAAGCCTTGTTATTTATTAATTTTTTACGTATTTGAAAATTAAATGAGGTTAATAGCTTGCATGATGTGTTAAAAAATATGTACAAGTGAATTAAATTAATAACTTAATATATGATTTATTTTAAAAAACAGTTCATAACTTTTTAAATTTAAATTTTTAATTTGTTAAAATTCATATTTATACAAACCACTATTACAAATACAGAGTGATCCTATTCAAAGTTTAAAAAAAAAAACCATTTGGAAGAATTTATAACTTACTGAAATTTATCTAATGTCACAAACATGTGTAAAATATTTAAGAAAAATTCTTACAAAGAAATGCCAACACTCTTTCATCAAATGAAATTCAATTAAATCCCACAAAATGAGTCTCATTCTTTATTTGGTAAATTTCATTCCTAGATTAATAAAACCCACATGAATTTCAACTAATGAAAAAAAAAGTATCCAAACACGAATTGCCAGGGGGATGAAATGGTTGAAGGGCCGTGCAATTAACAATATGAAAAGAACACTACATTACCAAACTAAATCCACTGCATCAGAAGGCAATGTATGTCTACATATAAAAATGTTACGCACAACAGAGCTTCTGGACGGGAAAAAGTTCCCCAGCCACACAAATCTTGTTTAAAAAAAAAAGAAATATTTTATATCAATTTATTATAAACGTTAATAACATTCATTATCAAGTCCATTACGGATCCCATCAGCAACAAATCATGAAGGAAGGACATCACCGAGTTTTCTTTACTCTTCTGCAGCACTAGCAGCACTAAGATCCACACTCAGGTCAATAACCTGTTCAAAATTATGAGTACAATATTACCCAATTACCAAGAAGAAAGTTATCAGAGAATATCATCAATCGTCAATCAAGATTTCCCATGCCCAAACAGGTTGCTAGTCCACCCATAAGAAATCCAACTCATTCTAAAATGATTAAATAAAATTGATCTAAGCCATTTTTAGCTTTTGGGAGTGGGGAAGAAGGGAATCTAAGGATGTTTCTACTTTGAGAAAATGTTCTGTTTTCATTTCTTATTTTCACTTTCAATTACCAAAATGTCACTTTGTTCTCATTTTATTAACTGAAATACAAAAAACATTTTTTTTTTTGCAGAAAATTGATTTACAAGAACCAAAAGCCATATCAAAATCCAAAGCCAGTGTGAAACTAATGGCCAACATGGTTCAACTAATAGCATTTAGTTGTAGCTAAGCAACTATTTTCCCATATAGGAATTAGGGCCCTAAGAATAACCGATTCCTACAGTATGTAGACTTATAAATATGTGATATGATATTATAAAATACAGTATTACTGTAGAACAATCTCAGTCACTATCTGTGGCTCAAAAATTAATTCAAGAAGTGGAAACAAGTGGTAACCAAGGCATAACACTTACCTTTCCAGTTATCAATGTATACATGTTGAGAACATCATCCACGGTCGACTCAAAGTGAGTAGTAGCATCATAACTCTGTCAAAAAGTTTTAAATACGGTATTGTCAACCTATCAACATATAGCACAAATATTAATACCAGAGTAAACTCACTGTTGATACAAAGCAGTTGTCCAAAGTGGGTTCATTGACCGGTTCATATCTGTCATAGATATCAAAAAATATCTCATCAACAGGTCCTAGAAGGTCAATTCCAGGTTTTAGTTCAATTGCTGGCTGATCTGTCTCTGCCTCGGTTGATACAAATGCAATAAATTTTCCCTTTGGAGCAACATTGTGAGTATATGAACAACAAAATAGGTACCTGCCCAGCAGAACAGAATAGAGCATTCAATTTAAAGAGGAATACACGATTTATAATTGATTGGACATCACATGCTAAAAACATTATAGAAATTTTTCCAAGTTTTAAATATCAAATCATTTTAGAATTTTATTATATCTTTTGTATTGTGAATGATTGCAAAATTAACAGGCCTAACCAGATCATGATGTTTATGGTATTGTTTACTATGTTTAATAAGAAGTTTTAACATCATACATTTATAGTTGGTGAAAATATATATAGCTGAGAAAGGAGGAAAAGAGAACCAAAGGACAACATGACAGGAGATTGATATTGATATGTAAAACATAACACATACCTAATGGTCATTTATATTTTATACCAATAGTCTAGGTCAATTTAGTAGTAATGCAATACAAATAGTAGAACCCTGGCCCAATAGGACTGTTAAGATCATGAAACTCTGAACATAAGAATCCAAATATTCTAAAACTCTGTAAGCTAAAGCTTGTTAAGCTCTCAAATTGTTACAAATAAAATAGAAGCATACTAATATTTTTCACTCGTCAGCTTGACGGTTCAGTGATTTTACCTGTATTTCATTAAATTTTTTAAATTATTTTATAAGCAATTTCCAAAATAAATAAAATAGAAGCAAACTTATTTCATGCTGGAACTGTTTGATAATTCAGATGAAACTGAACACTTTAACTTCAGTTAAGAAACCACTGCCCATGCTATATCTGTATTGTAACATATTCTACAAATTTAACTAAATACATATATTTTTAATATGCTGCATGTAAACTTACATGTCTGACTTCCGACCCAACTGTTTCTGTGGTAAAATAATTTGCACCGAATGGGAATCATCAGTGCTGGGGATTGGGTGACTCATTATGGCTATTGCTCTTGCAACCCTACCAACCTTCCTCACCTGTTGAAATGATTACAATTTTGTTTTAAAGAAGGATGCAGTTTCCCATCAAGAGTCATTTAAGAAATTAATATCAGTTCACCATTAGCCACTAATTTTTTTTTATCAACAGTAGTTAAACATCCTTCAGAAACAAAACTTTTTGCATAGCATGGCTCCTAGACTTTATAAGCAAACAATTTTTCGCTGTCACCATCACCTGAACTGGTTGCAAATAGTCAAACTAGAGGTTGGTTTCTAATACCTTGCCGGGCAAATATGATGGATCACAAACAACTTTTTTGCACTTTGCAGTTTCCCCTTCAGATGTGACACCAACAACCTTTCCTTCCTCATCAAATTCTACCTGGCATTCAAGCAAAAAATAAAAATTCCACAAGTAAGAATGTATATCACCATGCTGTTTAAACTTCAAAACAAATCAAAATCGCATAGCAATTATAGTACAAAAATAGGGATGGAAATAAGCACAAGTTCAATAATTTAAGAGGCTATATATACTGGGTTAGGATCTACTGACAGTGGTGTATATCAAATTCATAATCAATCATACACCAATGAATAAATTTTTCAAAGTTAGCACTCATAATTTTCACATAATCAAATATTGTTTTCCACTCAATAAAAGTGTCTTCAAACTAGCATTTAATATATTTTTCAAAGAAACTAAAACATCAACTACTTGATGACAATTTGACAACATGATTTTCTTCAAATTTTTCAAAAATATGGCATTCAAGATCTAAATAATGATGATAGTCTGAAGACTGGATTAATAAAAAAAAACCTATTAAAGTTGTAATTGTGCAAGAGTGCCAAGTCTTACACTAGTGTCAATTGAGAGATATAGACAGAGAGATGTGTGTATGTATGTATAATAATAGAGTATATACCTTGCACTCAGGCTTATTCAACATATATGTCCCACCATAAACAGCACTAAGCCGTGCAAATGCCTGAACAAAAGAAAATTAACGAACCTTTAGCAAAACAAATTCCAACAGTACATTCCAGAAAAGAGATGAAGCAGATGGGTAGACATGTGGAAAGTGGGATACCTGGGGAAGCTCTCCTAAACCATACAAAGGATATATGTAAGGTGACCCTCCTTGAAAGCGTGCAAGAGACTCTGCATATAACTACAAGTAGGAAACAAAATATAGCTAATGGGAACCAAATGGAACAGAAGAAATTTTCAATTAAGAAGAATCCACGACTGAGAATAAATTACAAGTGCATAATAACCCAGTAAACTTACCTTCATTCTCTTCACAGTGTCCAGTGCTGGCTCAGCCAAGTAGCGATCATCACTATGAAGCGCCAAAGCATGACCAATGAAGTCTATAGTGTTATCATCAAGACCGTATTTTCTGTCACAGATCAATAAAAAAAGAAAAAGAATCTTTAAAATACTCCTGTTTCTTATCATTACAGGGATGAAGAGATCTATACGTTAATATAGAGAAACATATGACCATCCTGGCATGCAAAATAAATTTGGTGTGTAATTAGATTACATATTCACACAAAAAAGATGCCAAATAAGAGCAAATCATCACATGCTAAGAATTTGGACGAATAAGCACATATTGACTCTATATGATAATATAATATAAGAACTACAAAACAGACCATAAACCATATACTTACCTTTACTGCCAACTTTACATGACTGATTCATGTAGCAGTTCAGGCAAATCCATAAAAATATAAATAAATCAAAATTTCATGACCTTATCGATAAGGACATGGAAAAGGCCACAGTAATTACTCCTAAACCAATTTCAAAATATTTATGCAGAGTATGAAAGCAATGCAAATGCTGAGCCTGAGACGTTAAAATCTGCATAAATAATGAACACGGCAAGAAAACAAGTGTACACATACGCTATCAACTCTTTAGTAGTCACTCTTGTCAAGTCCATCCCTTCATGGGTCTTGGGATCACTCTCATTGTAATTTTGCACATAAATGAAAAACTTGCGTGCTCGGCGTTTTTCAAATAGCCCCATAAGTGGAGACTTCAAGGCCTCCATGTCATTTGCGGGCACCTTATGAACCTGCACCAACCCACAAGCAAAACAATTAATTAAGACATCTAACATCTAAACCAAAAGAAACCTTCCGTTAAAATAAACGAGTAACACCAACACACAAACATACCTTTCCTTTATTAAACACAAAGCTCCCATCCACAGCTTTGAAAGAGAGATACTTAGTAACATCAGTATGTATGAGAACCCGCACCAAATTGCCATTAGCCATAATAAACTAGAAGAAAACAAATGAACAAATAATGTCACACAAATTGAGAAGAATCATACCACTACGCTACATCAAGTAAGTATATATATCAAATATCCATCACGATTTAGCATACTAAAATAAAAATAGTGAAATAAATTATAAGACCTTAGGGTTCATATCGATGTTATAGTCCCTGCTAGCTCCCAAATGTGGAGGAGGCTTGTCATCTCCCCTGAATCTCTTCCAAAGCTGAAGAAGAGGACAGAGAAATCATCATTTCGCAGACAAATATTTATTTTATTTTATTTCTTTTGCAGAAATGAAAGATAAGAAAGAAAATATGAAAAAAGACCTGAATAAGATTGAGCGAAGTGGATTCTCCTCCGTAATAGTCATTCCTGTCCATGTGCAGAACCTGAATCGAACAAGAAATAGGAATTAGCATGAGAGAATTGGATCTATAGAAAAGAAAATGAAAGAAATAGGAAAGTGATGAGTACGTACCTTGAGGCCATCGACGGAGAGAAGACCGCTGAGAATGCACTCCTTGAGACCCGTGCCCAACACGATCACATCGTACTCCTCATCCATGTTCGATCGATCTCGATGTCACTGAAAACGGGGTTTAGGGTTTACGAGATGAGAAGATGGGAGTGTGATTTGATTGCTATGAGAGAAGATCAGAACAACCCAACAAGTAAAGAACCGAATCTCAGGCCTTGACCTGCACTGCACTCCACACTTAACTATAAATAATTAATCGCTGTGAAATTAAATGGTATCACGCGACACCTTAATTTCGCTCATCACCGCATATATATTTTACTCCTTTTTATTTTCAAGCCAGGTAAAAAACGATAAATACTATAGGACACAAAATTCACTTTTTGACCATTAATTAAGCTAGAAGCCTAAAACAACACCATCAATTAATCTTATGCACTTAGTAGCTACCGATTATTATAAATGTGAAGATTAACATATATTAGTTTGAGCGAAACTTCTGTCAACAAAATAAAATGTTTGATTGAAAATGAATTTAAATTCTTAAATAAAGTCCTCAATTTAAATCTTGTAAATAAAAAATTGGAATGAAAAAGCTCACTGAGTCAGTCAGCCAAAATTTTCAATATAAATTAGGGATTTGTATAATTAATAATTAAATACTCAAATACAATATTTTACCTTAAAAAGCTATCTGTTCCATTCATATTAACATAACGCTGTTAGGAAAAAAAATTAAAGAAGATGATAATGTGTGATAGATTTATAAATTTTATAATAGTTATTTTAAAAATCACAGTTACTAAAACTTTGTATTGAGACGGCAATTGTGATTTATATATTTTGGGTAAACAAATTATCCAGACAAGTTATACAATTTTTTTTATTGCTTTTTTTTTGTTTTACTTATCCTTCTATTTTATAAACAGTCTTCAAAATTTATGGAAATATATACCCATTCAACCTCTGTCGCTTTCATGGACAATAAACAAATAAACAAATCTACGACAGTCCTAATCATTTCTTGAATTGATCTGAAAACTCGGTTAACGAGAATTAGTATTCTACCTTTTTTTATAGTTAAGTACCCAAAAAAATACATCTGGAAGCTTTACAAGTAAAAGAACAAGTGTTGATTTCTTTAAGTAATAATAATGTGAACTTCGTTGTTAAGGGTTCTAACAAAGTACATTTGTTCCCTTCTTTAGTTTAGAGTATCTTAAGTTGCTTTTTAAGCAAGTAATGATATGTAGGAGTGAAGTGTCAACCAGCTACATGGAATCATATCTTGCACAATCTATTGATATTTTTCCAAACAAAAGAAAATCAACCCAAGTTATTCTATTTTTGGATTAAAGTTTAGAAAAACATTTTTATGAATTCCAATATACAGTAATAAATTATAACAAATAAAGTAAAAAGGAAAACAACATTACTTTCAAAATAAAAAATAAAAAAAGCATTTTTAAAATCTCCCAATTTTAATTTAAACATGCACTCATGTAATGAATAACCTTAGAGCAAATAAAAAAGCAAAATTATAAGGGATCGATCTATAAATTTTTCAACACAAATTAAATGTATTTATTTTTTTACCTCAATTCAATCATAATCCAAATTAAACTTGGCCTACAAAAAACCTTTTCCCAGGCAACATTATTTGGGTTTGAGTCGCATTTTAGAAGTCTAACTTGAATATCAACTTTTTGTTCGAACTCATAAAGCTTTTGGTGGGCAGTCCGCAATTAACTTTACCTAAATTTATTAGATGAAATATAAGGGTTCAACTTTAACTTACGAGCATAAATTAAATCTGGGTTATTTAGCTTAGCTTAACTTAATCATGATTAAATCTAGACTTAACTTACAAAATCTAAATGAAATATAGTGGTTTATTTAAAATACATTTTGAGCAATACATCACAAGTATCTAAATATATATTTACTAGTTTCCTAAAGATAGTTGTATCTAATGAAAAAAGAATGTTATTATATGTTTGAATGAAAGGAAAGAAAATAAAAAGAAAGAAAAACATGAACATTGATGTATTTTTTATTGAAGAGAAAAAGAAAATAAATTAGAAGAAAAAGTTGACCGGTAGAGACAAGAATTTTAAATTTTCTTTTCTCTTAATTTTAATTTTAATTTTTTTCTTTCCTTTCTCATTTTCTTTTCTTTAATCCAAACAGATGATTAGTGTTTCATCTAGGAAAGAAAACAAATGAGCCTCACTACCACTTTGACCTCAAAAATGAAAAAAAAAAAGGAAAAAGAAAAGAGAAAAGTGATTCGTCATTGTTGTTGAGCATGAAAAATTATTCTTGAATACTTCAACAAGAATCTCACATTCAGAAGGAAAAAAGAAAAAAAAATTGCTTGAGATATATGAATTATAGTACTAGAAAGCGACAGGCAGTTCTAGGATTTGCATAATAATAAAAATCAATTCCAAGCATTGATAGTCTCACAGTAGTAAATCACAATCAATAGATGTAAAACCCACCAAACACAATATTCAATGGATTACATGAAATATATGTCATGAGACATCTCCACGGATAATAGCAGTACATATCGAACCAACGATCAAGAGAACAAACATGTTACTATCCAACAACCCAAAAATCATAATGCAAATTTTCACAGCCTCATATTACGCACAATAATTGTATTATAACACACTATCACGCAGTATTCTGTACAGTAAATTACAATTTTGGCTGTTAATTTTTTTAAGTCATCATTTTGCTCTCTCTGGAGATAAATCGTAACATTTAGTCTTATTAGTTTTATAAATTAATAATTTTATCTTTTCGATAGATTATTAATAAACAATTATGAATAATTAATTTATTAAGTTAATTATAAATTAATTAAAATGATTAATTATTTAAAAAAATTAAAAAAAAAATTATTAATCCTAATTTTTCACTTGTCATTTTTTCACAAATACATCTTCTGCCCTCTTTTTTTGTCACGCGACTCTAACGACAATAATATCATAACAGAATTAATGTTGTTTTTTTTTAATGATTAATAATTTTATTTAATTTATAGTTAATTTAATATCTATAACCATCACAATTATTAGCTAATAATTTACCAAGGGAACTAAAATCGATAATCTATAAAATTATGGAATCAAATGTTATAATTAAAAGTCAAGAGGATCAGAATTATGGATTTGGAAAACTAAGAGACCAAACTTCTAATTTAACATAAATTTTATTTGCTTATTATCTTTATCTTATAATAAATTTCGTATAAAAATAATAATTTTTTAAAAAAAGTAAACTGTCATTTTAACTTTTTAATATAATATTAATCTTTTTTTCTACTAATAAGTATCACTTTAATTTTTTTAATGTAATATTAATACTTATGCTCAAATTTATTTTATTTACACATATTTTTAGTTAGTCTAGGTAATTTATAAAAACTAGCAAAAACATTGTTGGGCCTGTGTATCCATATTTCTATTTTGCTATTACTTTTTATATGAAGATTTGTCTTTCTTTTCTTTTCTCGGAATATGAGAATTTTTAAAATAAAATTTTTTACTTTTTAAATTATTAGTTACTGTTGATTTTAAAATTATAAAAATTCATTTTTAAAAATAGGTTTATAATTATGTGGCATTTTCAGAGTTTTTTTTCTGCTTTTAGTTTTATAAATTTTTTTTTAAAATAAATCAAAATAATAAAAAAAATAATTCTGCTTTTATTTTTCTAAATTTATTCTAAAAAAATATCATAATTTTAAAAAGAATTCAATACTTTAAATTTACTTTTTATTTTAAAAATATTTTTCATTTAATCAAAATGGTGGATTATTCAGTTCAACAATTATCAGTATTCATTTTCAAAACTTATTTACTTTTTTTAAAAGGAAATTTTAAAATTTGAAAAGTGGATCGAGGTAGTTTTTTTATCCTGATTCAGTTTTAAAATTAAAATCATAATTTTCATTTTTAAATAAAAATTAAAAAATCCATTCTTAAAAGTTGGTTTAAAATTAAGTTGCATTTCAAAGGTTTATTTTGGATACTAATAACATGTCAAGTCAAAGCAAATAAGGTGATACTAATTTTGATATTATTTAATACTACATATAGGTGTGTCAAACAAAAATAGAATGAAAAAAGAAAAACTAATTAAACTAATAATAAAAAGAGTATAGTGACACATCTTTATTTTTTCTATAAATCATTCTAATTCCAACTTTCTTCTTCTATAGCCCATCAAGATACATGTTGTTTTATCTCCATTAAAGACTCTTTGGAACATTTGTTTTCTTTAACAAACCAATATGCATTTCTTTCTTTCACTTTAATTCAGAATCCAAAAAAAAATTATTTTATTTTTTAAATATAGAACAAAGTTGCACACACCTTTCATTTTTTTCAACGTGATTGTTTTCGTTGTTTAGACATGCTTTTGCTTAGGATATTTTCACCATTCCTTGCAATGTCCAAATAGATGAGATAGAGACTAATCAAATTCTCCTTTTGGGGAGTAAAACAAAATACCTCAAATCCAAATTAAAAATTTGGGAACAGTAAGTCCAACATGATAAGATGCAAAGAGAGATGGTGGTTCAAATGGCAAGAGAAAAAAATTTAAGTACAATATCCCAAAGATAGATGTAGTAGATCTTTGGGTCTTAGGATGTTTATCAGTTCAACCCAACCTCTCTATATTGTTCCATATGTACATCTAAACACAAAATTGACCTGGGTTAGAACTAAGGTAAGAACAATAAAACTATGAAAACAAAGAAAGAGAAAGTTGAGGAAAGAGATTAAAGTTGAAGTACCTACCATGTTTAATCCAACAATAATAAAACCAAATAAAAATGCTTCAAAACCGTGTACTCGCACCAGAAAAAATGCTTTAAAAAATAAAAAAAACACATCTATATTGAAAAACCAGTCTCTTGGATTAAACGTGCATGACTGCATTTGTATCAATCTAATAAAGTAATGTTAGAAATCGCAAAGTTCATTAGATACAAGTATAAATGAATGAAAAAATAACAAATATAATAATACTGTTTTATAATTCTAATTTTATGAGAGGAAAGATGGATAAAAATGGGAGTTATGCGAGATGAAGTGTGGAAGTTGTTACTGATAAAAAAACTATATATATTTTTATGATAGAGATAGGAGAAAATAATTAAATTAAAAGTGAGAGGAAATTTAAAAGAATATATCATGTTTCATTTGAGGGAAGATATGCGGTTATGTGGGAGGAAAGATAATGTACGGTTATATGGGAGGGAATGGTGATATGTAGTTATGTTGCAGGAAAGATAGAGTAGGATTATTTATCTATTGTTGTGCATAAGGGGATGCTGATGTTTTTATAAAGAATAGTAAAATAGTAAAATGGTTACCCGTGTGAAGTTACACAAACAAATTATAATAAGTCAGTTATTCTTTAAGCACGATTTGGATGGGTTACTTATTACATCAAAGAATTTTATGGGTTTAAACTTTAAAGTGTTGTTTCACATAAAAGAATTTGAGTAAAATAATAATAATAATTTTTTAAATTTGAATGAGTTAAACACGATATCAAAAGAAATTTTATAGCACCCACACTCCCTTATTTAATAATTATTGATTTAAGTAAACTAAAAATAGAGAAGTTGATATCAAATTATAAAATTCAAACAAAATAATAAAAAGATAAAACTCATCAGTTAGAGGAATTAAATATGAATAATAATCAACAAAAACATGAAACTAATTGTCAATTATATATATATATAACCTTAAAAAATAATTTCTTCTACTAAGTATATATTTTAGTATACTTTAATTTCTATACACTGCTACTGTGTTTTTTTACATTATTAATTAAATAGAAATTATAATAAATATAAATTTTAAAATAATAATTATTAAAATCAATAAATCTATTATATACCACAATGTGTAATTAAACAATAATATAAAAGACATCTTACATTACCAATACATGCTTTATTTACTAATACTTTAATGCAAAATCTACGATAAATTTAAAAAAAATATTTTAGTACACATTTCAACAATTTAAAACTAACTAACTCCATCAAATGTTTTTTTTTAAATAAGAGTTAGCGTCAATTTTTTTTTTTATAGTGGGACAAATCCTTAAGGGTGTGTTTGTTTCATTGATATTTTTTCCAGTGTAGGAAATATTTTTTTTTATGACAATATAACATTGTGATGTTATTCTTAGGTATTATTAAAAAAATGATTAATTGGGATTATTTTTAGAAAAAAAATATTATATATTGATCGTATAAAAATTTTTACACCGTCATCTAATCATATTCATTATATATAATAAAATTGTTGATTTTTATGATATTGACTTTAAAAGTTATATTGACTGTTTATGATTGGATGACAGTGTAAAATTATTTTACATCATCAATGCATGACCATTAACCTCTTAGAGGGATGTATTGAATTAAGATTTTAAAGACTATTTTAG